>NW_026263067.1:0-243001 GCF_947179515.1 Apodemus sylvaticus | reverse complement strand
AAAATCACGTTTTAAGGAAATCCCGCATCGTGCGAAATTATCTTGTTTTTCCTAAACAACACGTTGTAAGTCGAAAAGCTTTCATGTTGCGTGTATGTCTAAGTGTGTAGCCTCAAAAGAGAAGGCACAGGACAGTTTTCTCTCGAAAGGATATGTAAGAATACCACTTCATAAGGAAATACAGTTTTGCAGAGTAAAGACATATACGTACGCATTGGAAACTCTTTACGAGAAGAAATAACGCATAGTACAAAATTAGCTTGTATCTCCAAAACTACACGTTGTATCTCGAAAAGAATTGTTGTGGCGTGTACGTCTTAACATGTAGCATCTAAAGAGAACCAAAAGGAGAATTTTCTTTCGTCAAAATTTTTCAGAAAATCACGTTTTAAGGAAATCCCGCATCGTGCGAAATTATCTTGTTTTTCCTAAACAACACGTTGTAAGTCGAAAAGCTTTCATGTTGCGTGTATGTCTAAGTGTGTAGCCTCAAAAGAGAAGGCACAGGACAGTTTTCTCTCGAAAGGATATGTAAGAATACCACTTCATAAGGAAATACAGTTTTGCAGAGTAAAGACATATACGTACGCATTGGAAACTCTTTACGAGAAGAACTAACGCATAGTACAAAATTAGCTTGTATCTCCCAAACTACACGTTGTATCTCGAAAAGAATTGTTGTGGCGTGTACGTCTTAACATGTAGCATCTAAAGAGAACCAAAAGGAGAATTTTCTTTCGTCAAAATTTTCAGAAAATCACGTTTTAAGGAAATCCCGCATCGTGCGAAATTATCTTGTTTTTCCTAAACAACACGTTGTAAGTCGAAAAGCTTTCATGTTGCGTGTATGTCTAAGTGTGTAGCCTCAAAAGAGAAGGCACAGGACAGTTTTCTCTCGAAAGGATATGTAAGAATACCACTTCATAAGGAAATACAGTTTTGCAGCGTAATGACATATACGTACGCATTGGAAACTCTTTACGAGAAGAACTAACGCATAGTACAAAATTAGCTTGTATCTCCAAAACTACACGTTGTATCTCGAAAAGAATTGTTGTGGCGTGTACGTCTTAACATGTAGCATCTAAAGAGAACCAAAAGGAGAATTTTCTTTCGTCAAAATTTTTCAGAAAATCACGTTTTAAGGAAATCCCGCATCGTGCGAAATTATCTTGTTTTTCCTAAACAACACGTTGTAAGTCGAAAAGCTTTCATGTTGCGTGTATGTCTAAGTGTGTAGCCTCAAAAGAGAAGGCACAGGACAGTTTTCTCTCGAAAGGATATGTAAGAATACCACTTCATAAGGAAATACAGTTTTGCAGAGTAAAGACATATACGTACGCATTGGAAACTCTTTACGAGAAGAAATAACGCATAGTACAAAATTAGCTTGTATCTCCAAAACTACACGTTGTATCTCGAAAAGAATTGTTGTGGCGTGTATGTCTTAACATGTAGCATCTAAAGAGAACCAAAAGGAGAATTTTCTTTCGTCAAAATTTTTCAGAAAATCACGTTTTAAGGAAATCCCGCATCGTGCGAAATTATCTTGTTTTTCCTAAACAACACGTTGTAAGTCGAAAAGCTTTCATGTTGCGTGTATGTCTAAGTGTGTAGCCTCAAAAGAGAAGGCACAGGACAGTTTTCTCTCGAAAGGATATGTAAGAATACCACTTCATAAGGAAATACAGTTTTGCAGAGTAAATACATATACGTACGCATTGGAAACTCTTTACGAGAAGAAATAACGCATAGTACAAAATTAGCTTGTATCTCCAAAACTACACGTTGTATCTCGAAAAGAATTGTTGTGGCGTGTACGTCTTAACATGTAGCATCTAAAGAGAACCAAAAGGAGAATTTTCTTTCGTCAAAATTTTTCAGAAAATCACGTTTTAAGGAAATCCCGCATCGTGCGAAATTATCTTGTTTTTCCTAAACAACACGTTGTAAGTCGAAAAGCTTTCATGTTGCGTGTATGTCTAAGTGTGTAGCCTCAAAAGAGAAGGCACAGGACAGTTTTCTCTCGAAAGGATATGTAAGAATACCACTTCATAAGGAAATACAGTTTTGCAGAGTAAAGACATATACGTACGCATTGGAAACTCTTTACGAGAAGAAATAACGCATAGTACAAAATTAGCTTGTATCTCCAAAACTACACGTTGTATCTCGAAAAGAATTGTTGTGGCGTGTACGTCTTAACATGTAGCATCTAAAGAGAACCAAAAGGAGAATTTTCTTTCGTCAAAATTTTTCAGACAATCACGTTTTAAGGAAATCCCGCATCGTGCGAAATTATCTTGTTTTTCCTAAACAACACGTTGTAAGTCGAAAAGCTTTCATGTTGCGTGTATGTCTAAGTGTGTAGCCTCAAAAGAGAAGGCACAGGACAGTTTTCTCTCGAAAGGATATGTAAGAATACCACTTCATAAGGAAATACAGTTTTGCAGCGTAATGACATATACGTACGCATTGGAAACTCTTTACGAGAAGAACTAACGCATAGTACAAAATTAGCTTGTATCTCCAAAACTACACGTTGTATCTCGAAAAGAATTGTTGTGGCGTGTACGTCTTAACATGTAGCATCTAAAGAGAACCAAAAGGAGAATTTTCTTTCGTCAAAATTTTTCAGAAAATCACGTTTTAAGGAAATCCCGCATCGTGCGAAATTATCTTGTTTTTCCTAAACAACACGTTGTAAGTCGAAAAGCTTTCATGTTGCGTGTATGTCTAAGTGTGTAGCCTCAAAAGAGAAGGCACAGGACAGTTTTCTCTCGAAAGGATATGTAAGAATACCACTTCATAAGGAAATACAGTTTTGCAGAGTAAAGACTTATACGTACGCATTGGAAACTCTTTACGAGAAGAACTAACGCATAGTACAAAATTAGCTTGTATCTCCAAAACTACACGTTGTAGCTCGAAAAGAATTGTTGTGGCGTGTACGTCTTAACATGTAGCATCTAAAGAGAACCAAAAGGAGAATTTTCTTTCGTCAAAATTTTTCAGAAAATCACGTTTTAAGGAAATCCCGCATCGTGCGAAAATTATCTTGTTTTTCCTAAACAACACGTTGTAAGTCGAAAAGCTTTCATGTTGCGTGTATGTCTAAGTGTGTAGCCTCAAAAGAGAAGGCACAGGACAGTTTCTCTCTCGAAAGGATATGTAAGAATACCACTTCATAAGGAAA
Source organism: Apodemus sylvaticus (assembly GCF_947179515.1). Classification (NCBI taxonomy): domain Eukaryota; kingdom Metazoa; phylum Chordata; class Mammalia; order Rodentia; family Muridae; genus Apodemus; species Apodemus sylvaticus. The sequence goes on along the minus strand of NW_026263067.1, from coordinate 239,805 downwards.
TACAGTTTTGCAGAGTAAAGACATATACGTACGCTTTGGAAACTCTTTACGAGAAGAAATAACGCATAGTACAAAATTAGCTTGTATCTCCAAAACTACACGTTGTATCTTGAAAAGAATTGTTGTGGCGTGTACGTCTTAACATGTAGCATCTAAAGAGAACCAAAAGGAGAATTTTCTTTCGTCAAAATTTTTCAGAAAATCACGTTTTAAGGAAATCCCGCATCGTGCGAAATTATCTTGTTTTTCCTAAACAACACGTTGTAAGTCGAAAAGCTTTCATGTTGCGTGTATGTCTAAGTGTGTAGCCTCAAAAGAGAAGGCACAGGACAGTTTTCTCTCGAAAGGATATGTAAGAATACCACTTCATAAGGAAATACAGTTTTGCAGAGTAAAGACATATACGTACGCATTGGAAACTCTTTACGAGAAGAACTAACGCATAGTACAAAATTAGCTTGTATCTCCAAAACTACACGTTGTATCTCGAAAAGAATTGTTGTGGCGTGTACGTCTTAACATGTAGCATCTAAAGAGAACCAAAAGGAGAATTTTCTTTCGTCAAAATTTTTCAGAAAATCACGTTTTAAGGAAATCCCGCATCGTGCGAAATTATCTTGTTTTTCCTAAACAACACGTTGTAAGTCGAAAAGCTTTCATGTTGCGTGTATGTCTAAGTGTGTAGCCTCAAAAGAGAAGGCACAGGACAGTTTTCTCTCGAAAGGATATGTAAGAATACCACTTCATAAGGAAATACAGTTTTGCAGAGTAAAGACATATACGTACGCATTGGAAACTCTTTACGAGAAGAAATAACGCATAGTACAAAATTAGCTTGTATCTCCAAAACTACACGTTGTATCTCGAAAGAATTGTTGTGGCGTGTACGTCTTAACATGTAGCATCTAAAGAGAACCAAAAGGAGAATTTTCTTTCGTCAAAATTTTTCAGAAAATCACGTTTTAAGGAAATCCCGCATCGTGCGAAATTATCTTGTTTTTCCTAAACAACACGTTGTAAGTCGAAAAGCTTTCATGTTGCGTGTATGTCTAAGTGTGTAGCCTCAAAAGAGAAGGCACAGGACAGTTTTCTCTCGAAAGGATATGTAAGAATACCACTTCATAAGGAAATACAGTTTTGCAGAGTAAAGACATATACGTACGCATTGGAAACTCTTTACGAGAAGAAATAACGCATAGTACAAAATTAGCTTGTATCTCCAAAACTACACGTTGTATCTCGAAAAGAATTGTTGTGGCGTGTACGTCTTAACATGTAGCATCTAAAGAGAACCAAAAGGAGAATTTTCTTTCGTCAAAATTTTTCAGAAAATCACGTTTATTGGAAATCCCGCATCGTGCGAAATTATCTTGTTTTTCCTAAACAACACGTTGTAAGTCGAAAAGCTTTCATGTTGCGTGTATGTCTAAGTGTGTAGCCTCAAAAGAGAAGGCACAGGACAGTTTTCTCTCGAAAGGATATGTAAGAATACCACTTCATAAGGAAATACAGTTTTGCAGAGTAAAGACATATACGTACGCATTGGAAACTCTTTACGAGAAGAAATAACGCATAGTACAAAATTAGCTTGTATCTCCAAAACTACACGTTGTATCTCGAAAAGAATTGTTGTGGCGTGTACGTCTTAACATGTAGCATCTAAAGAGAACCAAAAGGAGAATTTTCTTTCGTCAAAATTTTTCAGAAAATCACGTTTTAAGGAAATCCCGCATCGTGCGAAATTATCTTGTTTTTCCTAAACAACACGTTGTAAGTCGAAAAGCTTTCATGTTGCGTGTATGTCTAAGTGTGTAGCCTCAAAAGAGAAGGCACAGGACAGTTTTCTCTCGAAAGGATATGTAAGAATACCACTTCATAAGGAAATACAGTTTTGCAGAGTAAAGACATATACGTACGCATTGGAAACTCTTTACGAGAAGAAATAACGCATAGTACAAAATTAGCTTGTATCTCCAAAACTACACGTTGTATCTCGAAAAGAATTGTTGTGGCGTGTACGTCTTAACATGTAGCATCTAAAGAGAACCAAAAGGAGAATTTTCTTTCGTCAAAATTTTTCAGAAAATCACGTTTTAAGGAAATCCCGCATCGTGCGAAATTATCTTGTTTTTCCTAAACAACACGTTGTAAGTCGAAAAGCTTTCATGTTGCGTGTATGTCTAAGTGTGTAGCCTCAAAAGAGAAGGCACAGGACAGTTTTCTCTCGAAAGGATATGTAAGAATACCACTTCATAAGGAAATACAGTTTTGCAGCGTAATGACATATACGTACGCATTGGAAACTCTTTACGAGAAGAACTAACGCATAGTACAAAATTAGCTTGTATCTCCAAAACTACACGTTGTATCTCGAAAAGAATTGTTGTGGCGTGTACGTCTTAACATGTAGCATCTAAAGAGAACCAAAAGGAGAATTTTCTTTCGTCAAAATTTTTCAGAAAATCACGTTTTAAGGAAATCCCGCATCGTGCGAAATTATCTTGTTTTTCCTAAACAACACGTTGTAAGTCGAAAAGCTTTCATGTTGCGTGTATGTCTAAGTGTGTAGCCTCAAAAGAGAAGGCACAGGACAGTTTTCTCTCGAAAGGATATGTAAGAATACCACTTCATAAGGAAATACAGTTTTGCAGAGTAAAGACATATACGTACGCATTGGAAACTCTTTACGAGAAGAAATAACGCATAGTACAAAATTAGCTTGTATCTCCAAAACTACACGTTGTATCTCGAAAAGAATTGTTGTGGCGTGTATGTCTTAACATGTAGCATCTAAAGAGAACCAAAAGGAGAATTTTCTTTCGTCAAAATTTTTCAGAAAATCACGTTTTAAGGAAATCCCGCATCGTGCGAAATTATCTTGTTTTTCCTAAACAACACGTTGTAAGTCGAAAAGCTTTCATGTTGCGTGTATGTCTAAGTGTGTAGCCTCAAAAGAGAAGGCACAGGACAGTTTTCTCTCGAAAGGATATGTAAGAATACCACTTCATAAGGAAATACAGTTTTGCAGAGTAAATACATATACGTACGCATTGGAAACTCTTTACGAGAAGAAATAACGCATAGTACAAAATTAGCTTGTATCTCCAAAACTACACGTTGTATCTCGAAAAGAATTGTTGTGGCGTGTACGTCTTAACATGTAGCATCTAAAGAGAACCAAAAGGAGAATTTTCTTTCGTCAAAATTTTTCAGAAAATCACGTTTTAAGGAAATCCCGCATCGTGCGAAATTATCTTGTTTTTCCTAAACAACACGTTGTAAGTCGAAAAGCTTTCATGTTGCGTGTATGTCTAAGTGTGTAGCCTCAAAAGAGAAGGCACAGGACAGTTTTCTCTCGAAAGGATATGTAAGAATACCACTTCATAAGGAAATACAGTTTTGCAGAGTAAAGACATATACGTACGCATTGGAAACTCTTTACGAGAAGAAATAACGCATAGTACAAAATTAGCTTGTATCTCCAAAACTACACGTTGTATCTCGAAAAGAATTGTTGTGGCGTGTACGTCTTAACATGTAGCATCTAAAGAGAACCAAAAGGAGAATTTTCTTTCGTCAAAATTTTTCAGACAATCACGTTTTAAGGAAATCCCGCATCGTGCGAAATTATCTTGTTTTTCCTAAACAACACGTTGTAAGTCGAAAAGCTTTCATGTTGCGTGTATGTCTAAGTGTGTAGCCTCAAAAGAGAAGGCACAGGACAGTTTTCTCTCGAAAGGATATGTAAGAATACCACTTCATAAGGAAATACAGTTTTGCAGCGTAATGACATATACGTACGCATTGGAAACTCTTTACGAGAAGAACTAACGCATAGTACAAAATTAGCTTGTATCTCCAAAACTACACGTTGTATCTCGAAAAGAATTGTTGTGGCGTGTACGTCTTAACATGTAGCATCTAAAGAGAACCAAAAGGAGAATTTTCTTTCGTCAAAATTTTTCAGAAAATCACGTTTTAAGGAAATCCCGCATCGTGCGAAATTATCTTGTTTTTCCTAAACAACACGTTGTAAGTCGAAAAGCTTTCATGTTGCGTGTATGTCTAAGTGTGTAGCCTCAAAAGAGAAGGCACAGGACAGTTTTCTCTCGAAAGGATATGTAAGAATACCACTTCATAAGGAAATACAGTTTTGCAGAGTAAAGACTTATACGTACGCATTGGAAACTCTTTACGAGAAGAACTAACGCATAGTACAAAATTAGCTTGTATCTCCAAAACTACACGTTGTAGCTCGAAAAGAATTGTTGTGGCGTGTACGTCTTAACATGTAGCATCTAAAGAGAACCAAAAGGAGAATTTTCTTTCGTCAAAATTTTTCAGAAAATCACGTTTTAAGGAAATCCCGCATCGTGCGAAATTATCTTGTTTTTCCTAAACAACACGTTGTAAGTCGAAAAGCTTTCATGTTGCGTGTATGTCTAAGTGTGTAGCCTCAAAAGAGAAGGCACAGGACAGTTTTCTCTCGAAAGGATATGTAAGAATACCACTTCATAAGGAAATACAGTTTTGCAGAGTAAAGACATATACGTACGCTTTGGAAACTCTTTACGAGAAGAAATAACGCATAGTACAAAATTAGCTTGTATCTCCAAAACTACACGTTGTATCTTGAAAAGAATTGTTGTGGCGTGTACGTCTTAACATGTAGCATCTAAAGAGAACCAAAAGGAGAATTTTCTTTCGTCAAAATTTTTCAGAAAATCACGTTTTAAGGAAATCCCGCATCGTGCGAAATTATCTTGTTTTTCCTAAACAACACGTTGTAAGTCGAAAAGCTTTCATGTTGCGTGTATGTCTAAGTGTGTAGCCTCAAAAGAGAAGGCACAGGACAGTTTTCTCTCGAAAGGATATGTAAGAATACCACTTCATAAGGAAATACAGTTTTGCAGAGTAAAGACATATACGTACGCATTGGAAACTCTTTACGAGAAGAACTAACGCATAGTACAAAATTAGCTTGTATCTCCAAAACTACACGTTGTATCTCGAAAAGAATTGTTGTGGCGTGTACGTCTTAACATGTAGCATCTAAAGAGAACCAAAAGGAGAATTTTCTTTCGTCAAAATTTTTCAGAAAATCACGTTTTAAGGAAATCCCGCATCGTGCGAAATTATCTTGTTTTTCCTAAACAACACGTTGTAAGTCGAAAAGCTTTCATGTTGCGTGTATGTCTAAGTGTGTAGCCTCAAAAGAGAAGGCACAGGACAGTTTTCTCTCGAAAGGATATGTAAGAATACCACTTCATAAGGAAATACAGTTTTGCAGAGTAAAGACATATACGTACGCATTGGAAACTCTTTACGAGAAGAAATAACGCATAGTACAAAATTAGCTTGTATCTCCAAAACTACACGTTGTATCTCGAAAAGAATTGTTGTGGCGTGTACGTCTTAACATGTAGCATCTAAAGAGAACCAAAAGGAGAATTTTCTTTCGTCAAAATTTTTCAGAAAATCACGTTTTAAGGAAATCCCGCATCGTGCGAAATTATCTTGTTTTTCCTAAACAACACGTTGTAAGTCGAAAAGCTTTCATGTTGCGTGTATGTCTAAGTGTGTAGCCTCAAAAGAGAAGGCACAGGACAGTTTTCTCTCGAAAGGATATGTAAGAATACCACTTCATAAGGAAATACAGTTTTGCAGAGTAAAGACATATACGTACGCATTGGAAACTCTTTACGAGAAGAAATAACGCATAGTACAAAATTAGCTTGTATCTCCAAAACTACACGTTGTATCTCGAAAAGAATTGTTGTGGCGTGTACGTCTTAACATGTAGCATCTAAAGAGAACCAAAAGGAGAATTTTCTTTCGTCAAAATTTTTCAGAAAATCACGTTTATGGAAATCCCGCATCGTGCGAAATTATCTTGTTTTTCCTAAACAACACGTTGTAAGTCGAAAAGCTTTCATGTTGCGTGTATGTCTAAGTGTGTAGCCTCAAAAGAGAAGGCACAGGACAGTTTTCTCTCGAAAGGATATGTAAGAATACCACTTCATAAGGAAATACAGTTTTGCAGAGTAAAGACATATACGTACGCATTGGAAACTCTTTACGAGAAGAAATAACGCATAGTACAAAATTAGCTTGTATCTCCAAAACTACACGTTGTATCTCGAAAAGAATTGTTGTGGCGTGTACGTCTTAACATGTAGCATCTAAAGAGAACCAAAAGGAGAATTTTCTTTCGTCAAAATTTTTCAGAAAATCACGTTTTAAGGAAATCCCGCATCGTGCGAAATTATCTTGTTTTTCCTAAACAACACGTTGTAAGTCGAAAAGCTTTCATGTTGCGTGTATGTCTAAGTGTGTAGCCTCAAAAGAGAAGGCACAGGACAGTTTTCTCTCGAAAGGATATGTAAGAATACCACTTCATAAGGAAATACAGTTTTGCAGAGTAAAGACATATACGTACGCATTGGAAACTCTTTACGAGAAGAAATAACGCATAGTACAAAATTAGCTTGTATCTCCAAAACTACACGTTGTATCTCGAAAAGAATTGTTGTGGCGTGTACGTCTTAACATGTAGCATCTAAAGAGAACCAAAAGGAGAATTTTCTTTCGTCAAAATTTTTCAGAAAATCACGTTTTAAGGAAATCCCGCATCGTGCGAAATTATCTTGTTTTTCCTAAACAACACGTTGTAAGTCGAAAAGCTTTCATGTTGCGTGTATGTCTAAGTGTGTAGCCTCAAAAGAGAAGGCACAGGACAGTTTTCTCTCAAAAGGATATGTAAGAATACCACTTCATAAGGAAATACAGTTTTGCAGAGTAAAGACATATACGTACGCATTGGAAACTCTTTACGAGAAGAAATAACGCATAGTACAAAATTAGCTTGTATCTCCAAAACTACACGTTGTATCTCGAAAAGAATTGTTGTGGCGTGTACGTCTTAACATGTAGCATCTAAAGAGAACCAAAAGGAGAATTTTCTTTCGTCAAAATTTTTCAGAAAATCACGTTTTAAGGAAATCCCGCATCGTGCGAAATTATCTTGTTTTTCCTAAACAACACGTTGTAAGTCGAAAAGCTTTCATGTTGCGTGTATGTCTAAGTGTGTAGCCTCAAAAGAGAAGGCACAGGACAGTTTTCTCTCGAAAGGATATGTAAGAATACCACTTCATAAGGAAATACAGTTTTGCAGAGTAAAGACATATACGTACGCATTGGAAACTCTTTACGAGAAGAAATAACGCATAGTACAAAATTAGCTTGTATCTCCAAAACTACACGTTGTATCTCGAAAAGAATTGTTGTGGCGTGTACGTCTTAACATGTAGCATCTAAAGAGAACCAAAAGGAGAATTTTCTTTCGTCAAAATTTTTCAGAAAATCACGTTTATGGAAATCCCGCATCGTGCGAAATTATCTTGTTTTTCCTAAACAACACGTTGTAAGTCGAAAAGCTTTCATGTTGCGTGTATGTCTAAGTGTGTAGCCTCAAAAGAGAAGGCACAGGACAGTTTTCTCTCGAAAGGATATGTAAGAATACCACTTCATAAGGAAATACAGTTTTGCAGAGTAAAGACATATACGTACGCATTGGAAACTCTTTACGAGAAGAAATAACGCATAGTACAAAATTAGCTTGTATCTCCAAAACTACACGTTGTATCTCGAAAAGAATTGTTGTGGCGTGTACGTCTTAACATGTAGCATCTAAAGAGAACCAAAAGGAGAATTTTCTTTCGTCAAAATTTTTCAGAAAATCACGTTTTAAGGAAATCCCGCATCGTGCGAAATTATCTTGTTTTTCCTAAACAACACGTTGTAAGTCGAAAAGCTTTCATGTTGCGTGTATGTCTAAGTGTGTAGCCTCAAAAGAGAAGGCACAGGACAGTTTTCTCTCGAAAGGATATGTAAGAATACCACTTCATAAGGAAATACAGTTTTGCAGAGTAAAGACATATACGTACGCATTGGAAACTCTTTACGAGAAGAAATAACGCATAGTACAAAATTAGCTTGTATCTCCAAAACTACACGTTGTATCTCGAAAAGAATTGTTGTGGCGTGTACGTCTTAACATGTAGCATCTAAAGAGAACCAAAAGGAGAATTTTCTTTCGTCAAAATTTTTCAGAAAATCACGTTTTAAGGAAATCCCGCATCGTGCGAAATTATCTTGTTTTTCCTAAACAACACGTTGTAAGTCGAAAAGCTTTCATGTTGCGTGTATGTCTAAGTGTGTAGCCTCAAAAGAGAAGGCACAGGACAGTTTTCTCTCGAAAGGATATGTAAGAATACCAGTTCATAAGGAAATACAGTTTTGCAGAGTAAAGACTTATACGTACGCATTGGAAACTCTTTACGAGAAGAACTAACGCATAGTACAAAATTAGCTTGTATCTCCAAAACTACACGTTGTAGCTCGAAAAGAATTGTTGTGGCGTGTACGTCTTAACATGTAGCATCTAAAGAGAACCAAAAGGAGAATTTTCTTTCGTCAAAATTTTTCAGAAAATCACGTTTTAAGGAAATCCCGCATCGTGCGAAATTATCTTGTTTTTCCTAAACAACACGTTGTAAGTCGAAAAGCTTTCATGTTGCGTGTATGTCTAAGTGTGTAGCCTCAAAAGAGAAGGCACAGGACAGTTTTCTCTCGAAAGGATATGTAAGAATACCACTTCATAAGGAAATACAGTTTTGCAGAGTAAAGACATATACGTACGCTTTGGAAACTCTTTACGAGAAGAAATAACGCATAGTACAAAATTAGCTTGTATCTCCAAAACTACACGTTGTATCTCGAAAAGAATTGTTGTGGCGTGTACGTCTTAACATGTAGCATCTAAAGAGAACCAAAAGGAGAATTTTCTTTCGTCAAAATTTTTCAGAAAATCACGTTTTAAGGAAATCCCGCATCGTGCGAAATTATCTTGTTTTTCCTAAACAACACGTTGTAAGTCGAAAAGCTTTCATGTTGCGTGTATGTCTAAGTGTGTAGCCTCAAAAGAGAAGGCACAGGACAGTTTTCTCTCGAAAGGATATGTAAGAATACCACTTCATAAGGAAATACAGTTTTGCAGAGTAAAGACATATACGTACGCATTGGAAACTCTTTACGAGAAGAACTAACGCATAGTACAAAATTAGCTTGTATCTCCAAAACTACACGTTGTATCTCGAAAAGAATTGTTGTGGCGTGTACGTCTTAACATGTAGCATCTAAAGAGAACCAAAAGGAGAATTTTCTTTCGTCAAAATTTTTCAGAAAATCACGTTTTAAGGAAATCCCGCATCGTGCGAAATTATCTTGTTTTTCCTAAACAACACGTTGTAAGTCGAAAAGCTTTCATGTTGCGTGTATGTCTAAGTGTGTAGCCTCAAAAGAGAAGGCACAGGACAGTTTTCTCTCGAAAGGATATGTAAGAATACCACTTCATAAGGAAATACAGTTTTGCAGAGTAAAGACATATACGTACGCATTGGAAACTCTTTACGAGAAGAAATAACGCATAGTACAAAATTAGCTTGTATCTCCAAAACTACACGTTGTATCTCGAAAAGAATTGTTGTGGCGTGTACGTCTTAACATGTAGCATCTAAAGAGAACCAAAAGGAGAATTTTCTTTCGTCAAAATTTTTCAGAAAATCACGTTTTAAGGAAATCCCGCATCGTGCGAAATTATCTTGTTTTTCCTAAACAACACGTTGTAAGTCGAAAAGCTTTCATGTTGCGTGTATGTCTAAGTGTGTAGCCTAAAAAGAGAAGGCACAGGACAGTTTTCTCTCGAAAGGATATGTAAGAATACCACTTCATAAGGAAATACAGTTTTGCAGAGTAAAGACATATACGTACGCATTGGAAACTCTTTACAAGAAGAACTAACGCATAGTACAAAATTAGCTTGTATCTCCAAAACTACACGTTGTAGCTCGAAAAGAATTGTTGTGGCGTGTACGTCTTAACATGTAGCATCTAAAGAGAACCAAAAGGAGAATTTTCTTTCGTCAAAATTTTTCAGAAAATCACGTAAAACGTGAAATCCCGCATCGTGCGAAATTATCTTGTTTTTCCTAAACAACACGTTGTAAGTCGAAAAGCTTTCATGTTGCGTGTATGTCTAAGTGTGTAGCCTCAAAAGAGAAGGCACAGGACAGTTTTCTCTCGAAAGGATATGTAAGAATACCACTTCATAAGGAAATACAGTTTTGCAGAGTAAAGACATATACGTACGCATTGGAAACTCTTTACGAGAAGAAATAACGCATAGTACAAAATTAGCTTGTATCTCCAAAACTACACGTTGTAGCTCGAAAAGAATTGTTGTGGCGTGTACGTCTTAACATGTAGCATCTAAAGAGAACCAAAAGGAGAATTTTCTTTCGTCAAAATTTTTCAGAAAATCACGTTTTAAGGAAATCCCGCATCGTGCGAAATTATCTTGTTTTTCCTAAACAACACGTTGTAAGTCGAAAAGCTTTCATGTTGCGTGTATGTCTAAGTGTGTAGCCTCAAAAGAGAAGGCACAGGACAGTTTTCTCTCGAAAGGATATGTAAGAATACCACTTCATAAGGAAATACAGTTTTGCAGAGTAAAGACATATACGTACGCATTGGAAACTCTTTACGAGAAGAAATAACGCATAGTACAAAATTAGCTTGTATCTCCAAAACTACACGTTGTATCTCGAAAAGAATTGTTGTGGCGTGTACGTCTTAACATGTAGCATCTAAAGAGAACCAAAAGGAGAATTTTCTTTCGTCAAAATTTTTCAGAAAATCACGTTTTAAGGAAATCCCGCATCGTGCGAAATTATCTTGTTTTTCCTAAACAACACGTTGTAAGTCGAAAAGCTTTCATGTTGCGTGTATGTCTAAGTGTGTAGCCTCAAAAGAGAAGGCACAGGACAGTTTTCTCTCGAAAGGATATGTAAGAATACCACTTCATAAGGAAATACAGTTTTGCAGAGTAAAGACATATACGTACGCATTGGAAACTCTTTAAGAGAAGAACTAACGCATAGTACAAAATTAGCTTGTATCTCCAAAACTACACGTTGTATCTCGAAAAGAATTGTTGTGGCGTGTACGTCTTAACATGTAGCATCTAAAGAGAACCAAAAGGAGAATTTTCTTTCGTCAAAATTTTTCAGAAAATCACGTTTTAAGGAAATCCCGCATCGTGCGAAATTATCTTGTTTTTCCTAAACAACACGTTGTAAGTCGAAAAGCTTTCATGTTGCGTGTATGTCTAAGTGTGTAGCCTCAAAAGAGAAGGCACAGGACAGTTTTCTCTCGAAAGGATATGTAAGAATACCACTTCATAAGGAAATACAGTTTTGCAGAGTAAAGACATATACGTACGCATTGGAAACTCTTTACGAGAAGAAATAACGCATAGTACAAAATTAGCTTGTATCTCCAAAACTACACGTTGTATCTCGAAAAGAATTGTTGTGGCGTGTACGTCTTAACATGTAGCATCTAAAGAGAACCAAAAGGAGAATTTTCTTTCGTCAAAATTTTTCAGAAAATCACGTTTTAAGGAAATCCCGCATCGTGCGAAATTATCTTGTTTTTCCTAAACAACACGTTGTAAGTCGAAAAGCTTTCATGTTGCGTGTATGTCTAAGTGTGTAGCCTCAAAAGAGAAGGCACAGGACAGTTTTCTCTCGAAAGGATATGTAAGAATACCACTTCATAAGGAAATACAGTTTTGCAGAGTAAAGACATATACGTACGCATTGGAAACTCTTTACGAGAAGAAATAACGCATAGTACAAAATTAGCTTGTATCTCCAAAACTACACGTTGTATCTCGAAAAGAATTGTTGTGGCGTGTACGTCTTAACATGTAGCATCTAAAGAGAACCAAAAGGAGAATTTTCTTTCGTCAAAATTTTTCAGAAAATCACGTAAAACGTGAAATCCCGCATCGTGCGAAATTATCTTGTTTTTCCTAAACAACACGTTGTAAGTCGAAAAGCTTTCATGTTGCGTGTATGTCTAAGTGTGTAGCCTCAAAAGAGAAGGCACAGGACAGTTTTCTCTCGAAAGGATATGTAAGAATACCACTTCATAAGGAAATACAGTTTTGCAGAGTAAAGACATATACGTACGCTTTGGAAACTCTTTACGAGAAGAAATAACGCATAGTACAAAATTAGCTTGTATCTCCAAAACTACACGTTGTATCTCGAAAAGAATTGTTGTGGCGTGTACGTCTTAACATGTAGCATCTAAAGAGAACCAAAAGGAGAATTTTCTTTCGTCAAAATTTTTCAGAAAATCACGTTTTAAGGAAATCCCGCATCGTGCGAAATTATCTTGTTTTTCCTAAACAACACGTTGTAAGTCGAAAAGCTTTCATGTTGCGTGTATGTCTAAGTGTGTAGCCTCAAAAGAGAAGGCACAGGACAGTTTTCTCTCGAAAGGATATGTAAGAATACCACTTCATAAGGAAATACAGTTTTGCAGAGTAAAGACATATACGTACGCATTGGAAACTCTTTACGAGAAGAAATAACGCATAGTACAAAATTAGCTTGTATCTCCAAAACTACACGTTGTATCTCGAAAAGAATTGTTGTGGCGTGTACGTCTTAACATGTAGCATCTAAAGAGAACCAAAAGGAGAATTTTCTTTCGTCAAAATTTTTCAGAAAATCACGTTTTAAGGAAATCCCGCATCGTGCGAAATTATCTTGTTTTTCCTAAACAACACGTTGTAAGTCGAAAAGCTTTCATGTTGCGTGTATGTCTAAGTGTGTAGCCTCAAAAGAGAAGGCACAGGACAGTTTTCTCTCGAAAGGATATGTAAGAATACCACTTCATAAGGAAATACAGTTTTGCAGAGTAAAGACATATACGTACGCATTGGAAACTCTTTACGAGAAGAAATAACGCATAGTACAAAATTAGCTTGTATCTCCAAAACTACACGTTGTATCTCGAAAAGAATTGTTGTGGCGTGTACGTCTTAACATGTAGCATCTAAAGAGAACCAAAAGGAGAATTTTCTTTCGTCAAAATTTTTCAGAAAATCACGTAAAACGTGAAATCCCGCATCGTGCGAAATTATCTTGTTTTTCCTAAACAACACGTTGTAAGTCGAAAAGCTTTCATGTTGCGTGTATGTCTAAGTGTGTAGCCTCAAAAGAGAAGGCACAGGACAGTTTTCTCTCGAAAGGATATGTAAGAATACCACTTCATAAGGAAATACAGTTTTGCAGAGTAAAGACATATACGTACGCATTGGAAACTCTTTACGAGAAGAAATAACGCATAGTACAAAATTAGCTTGTATCTCCAAAACTACACGTTGTATCTCGAAAAGAATTGTTGTGGCGTGTACGTCTTAACATGTAGCATCTAAAGAGAACCAAAAGGAGAATTTTCGTTCGTCAAAATTTTTCAGAAAATCACGTTTTAAGGAAATCCCGCATCGTGCGAAATTATCTTGTTTTTCCTAAACAACACGTTGTAAGTCGAAAAGCTTTCATGTTGCGTGTATGTCTAAGTGTGTAGCCTCAAAAGAGAAGGCACAGGACAGTTTTCTCTCGAAAGGATATGTAAGAATACCACTTCATAAGGAAATACAGTTTTGCAGAGTAAAGACTTATACGTACGCATTGGAAACTCTTTACGAGAAGAACTAACGCATAGTACAAAATTAGCTTGTATCTCCAAAACTACACGTTGTATCTCGAAAAGAATTGTTGTGGCGTGTACGTCTTAACATGTAGCATCTAAAGAGAACCAAAAGGAGAATTTTCTTTCGTCAAAATTTTTCAGAAAATCACGTTTTAAGGAAATCCCGCATCGTGCGAAATTATCTTGTTTTTCCTAAACAACACGTTGTAAGTCGAAAAGCTTTCATGTTGCGTGTATGTCTAAGTGTGTAGCCTCAAAAGAGAAGGCACAGGACAGTTTTCTCTCGAAAGGATATGTAAGAATACCACTTCATAAGGAAATACAGTTTTGCAGAGTAAAGACATATACGTACGCTTTGGAAACTCTTTACGAGAAGAAATAACGCATAGTACAAAATTAGCTTGTATCTCCAAAACTACACGTTGTATCTCGAAAAGAATTGTTGTGGCGTGTACGTCTTAACATGTAGCATCTAAAGAGAACCAAAAGGAGAATTTTCTTTCGTCAAAATTTTTCAGAAAATCACGTTTTAAGGAAATCCCGCATCGTGCGAAATTATCTTGTTTTTCCTAAACAACACGTTGTAAGTCGAAAAGCTTTCATGTTGCGTGTATGTCTAAGTGTGTAGCCTCAAAAGAGAAGGCACAGGATAGTTTTCTCTCGAAAGGATATGTAAGAATACCACTTCATAAGGAAATACAGTTTTGCAGAGTAAAGACATATACGTACGCATTGGAAACTCTTTACGAAAAGAACTAACGCATAGTACAAAATTAGCTTGTATCTCCAAAACTACACGTTGTATCTCGAAAAGAATTGTTGTGGCGTGTACGTCTTAACATGTAGCATCTAAAGAGAACCAAAAGGAGAATTTTCTTTCGTCAAAATTTTTCAGAAAATCACGTTTTAAGGAAATCCCGCATCGTGCGAAATTATCTTGTTTTTCCTAAACAACACGTTGTAAGTCGAAAAGCTTTCATGTTGCGTGTATGTCTAAGTGTGTAGCCTCAAAAGAGAAGGCACAGGACAGTTTTCTCTCGAAAGGATATGTAAGAATACCACTTCATAAGGAAATACAGTTTTGCAGAGTAAAGACATATACGTACGCATTGGAAACTCTTTACGAGAAGAAATAACGCATAGTACAAAATTAGCTTGTATCTCCAAAACTACACGTTGTATCTCGAAAAGAATTGTTGTGGCGTGTACGTCTTAACATGTAGCATCTAAAGAGAACCAAAAGGAGAATTTTCTTTCGTCAAAATTTTTCAGAAAATCACGTTTTAAGGAAATCCCGCATCGTGCGAAATTATCTTGTTTTTCCTAAACAACACGTTGTAAGTCGAAAAGCTTTCATGTTGCGTGTATGTCTAAGTGTGTAGCCTCAAAAGAGAAGGCACAGGACAGTTTTCTCTCGAAAGGATATGTAAGAATACCACTTCATAAGGAAATACAGTTTTGCAGAGTAAAGACATATACGTACGCATTGGAAACTCTTTACGAGAAGAAATAACGCATAGTACAAAATTAGCTTGTATCTCCAAAACTACACGTTGTATCTCGAAAAGAATTGTTGTGGCGTGTACGTCTTAACATGTAGCATCTAAAGAGAACCAAAAGGAGAATTTTCTTTCGTCAAAATTTTTCAGAAAATCACGTTTTAAGGAAATCCCGCATCGTGCGAAATTATCTTGTTTTTCCTAAACAACACGTTGTAAGTCGAAAAGCTTTCATGTTGCGTGTATGTCTAAGTGTGTAGCCTCAAAAGAGAAGGCACAGGACAGTTTTCTCTCGAAAGGATATGTAAGAATACCACTTCATAAGGAAATACAGTTTTGCAGAGTAAAGACATATACGTACGCATTGGAAACTCTTTACGAGAAGAAATAACGCATAGTACAAAATTAGCTTGTATCTCCAAAACTACACGTTGTATCTCGAAAAGAATTGTTGTGGCGTGTACGTCTTAACATGTAGCATCTAAAGAGAACCAAAAGGAGAATTTTCTTTCGTCAAAATTTTTCAGAAAATCACGTTTATGGAAATCCCGCATCGTGCGAAATTATCTTGTTTTTCCTAAACAACACATTGTAAGTCGAAAAGCTTTCATGTTGCGTGTATGTCTAAGTGTGTAGCCTCAAAAGAGAAGGCACAGGACAGTTTTCTCTCGAAAGGATATGTAAGAATACCACTTCATAAGGAAATACAGTTTTGCAGAGTAAAGACATATACGTACGCATTGGAAACTCTTTACGAGAAGAAATAACGCATAGTACAAAATTAGCTTGTATCTCCAAAACTACACGTTGTATCTCGAAAAGAATTGTTGTGGCGTGTACGTCTTAACATGTAGCATCTAAAGAGAACCAAAAGGAGAATTTTCTTTCGTCAAAATTTTTCAGAAAATCACGTTTTAAGGAAATCCCGCATCGTGCGAAATTATCTTGTTTTTCCTAAACAACACGTTGTAAGTCGAAAAGCTTTCATGTTGCGTGTATGTCTAAGTGTGTAGCCTCAAAAGAGAAGGCACAGGACAGTTTTCTCTCGAAAGGATATGTAAGAATACCACTTCATAAGGAAATACAGTTTTGCAGAGTAAAGACATATACGTACGCATTGGAAACTCTTTACGAGAAGAAATAACGCATAGTACAAAATTAGCTTGTATCTCCAAAACTACACGTTGTATCTCGAAAAGAATTGTTGTGGCGTGTACGTCTTAACATGTAGCATCTAAAGAGAACCAAAAGGAGAATTTTCTTTCGTCAAAATTTTTCAGAAAATCACGTTTTAAGGAAATCCCGCATCGTGCGAAATTATCTTGTTTTTCCTAAACAACACGTTGTAAGTCGAAAAGCTTTCATGTTGCGTGTATGTCTAAGTGTGTAGCCTCAAAAGAGAAGGCACAGGACAGTTTTCTCTCGAAAGGATATGTAAGAATACCACTTCATAAGGAAATACAGTTTTGCAGAGTAAAGACTTATACGTACGCATTGGAAACTCTTTACGAGAAGAACTAACGCATAGTACAAAATTAGCTTGTATCTCCAAAACTACACGTTGTAGCTCGAAAAGAATTGTTGTGGCGTGTACGTCTTAACATGTAGCATCTAAAGAGAACCAAAAGGAGAATTTTCTTTCGTCAAAATTTTTCAGAAAATCACGTTTTAAGGAAATCCCGCATCGTGCGAAATTATCTTGTTTTTCCTAAACAACACGTTGTAAGTCGAAAAGCTTTCATGTTGCGTGTATGTCTAAGTGTGTAGCCTCAAAAGAGAAGGCACAGGACAGTTTTCTCTCGAAAGGATATGTAAGAATACCACTTCATAAGGAAATACAGTTTTGCAGAGTAAAGACATATACGTACGCTTTGGAAACTCTTTACGAGAAGAAATAACGCATAGTACAAAATTAGCTTGTATCTCCAAAACTACACGTTGTATCTCGAAAAGAATTGTTGTGGCGTGTACGTCTTAACATGTAGCATCTAAAGAGAACCAAAAGGAGAATTTTCTTTCGTCAAAATTTTTCAGAAAATCACGTTTTAAGGAAATCCCGCATCGTGCGAAATTATCTTGTTTTTCCTAAACAACACGTTGTAAGTCGAAAAGCTTTCATGTTGCGTGTATGTCTAAGTGTGTAGCCTCAAAAGAGAAGGCACAGGACAGTTTTCTCTCGAAAGGATATGTAAGAATACCACTTCATAAGGAAATACAGTTTTGCAGAGTAAAGACATATACGTACGCATTGGAAACTCTTTACGAGAAGAACTAACGCATAGTACAAAATTAGCTTGTATCTCCAAAACTACACGTTGTATCTCGAAAAGAATTGTTGTGGCGTGTACGTCTTAACATGTAGCATCTAAAGAGAACCAAAAGGAGAATTTTCTTTCGTCAAAATTTTTCAGAAAATCACGTTTTAAGGAAATCCCGCATCGTGCGAAATTATCTTGTTTTTCCTAAACAACACGTTGTAAGTCGAAAAGCTTTCATGTTGCGTGTATGTCTAAGTGTGTAGCCTCAAAAGAGAAGGCACAGGACAGTTTTCTCTCGAAAGGATATGTAAGAATACCACTTCATAAGGAAATACAGTTTTGCAGAGTAAAGACATATACGTACGCATTGGAAACTCTTTACGAGAAGAAATAACGCATAGTACAAAATTAGCTTGTATCTCCAAAACTACACGTTGTATCTCGAAAAGAATTGTTGTGGCGTGTACGTCTTAACATGTAGCATCTAAAGAGAACCAAAAGGAGAATTTTCTTTCGTCAAAATTTTTCAGAAAATCACGTTTTAAGGAAATCCCGCATCGTGCGAAATTATCTTGTTTTTCCTAAACAACACGTTGTAAGTCGAAAAGCTTTCATGTTGCGTGTATGTCTAAGTGTGTAGCCTCAAAAGAGAAGGCACAGGACAGTTTTCTCTCGAAAGGATATGTAAGAATACCACTTCATAAGGAAATACAGTTTTGCAGAGTAAAGACATATACGTACGCATTGGAAACTCTTTACGAGAAGAAATAACGCATAGTACAAAATTAGCTTGTATCTCCAAAACTACACGTTGTATCTCGAAAAGAATTGTTGTGGCGTGTACGTCTTAACATGTAGCATCTAAAGAGAACCAAAAGGAGAATTTTCTTTCGTCAAAATTTTTCAGAAAATCACGTTTTAAGGAAATCCCGCATCGTGCGAAATTATCTTGTTTTTCCTAAACAACACGTTGTAAGTCGAAAAGCTTTCATGTTGCGTGTATGTCTAAGTGTGTAGCCTCAAAAGAGAAGGCACAGGACAGTTTTCTCTCGAAAGGATATGTAAGAATACCACTTCATAAGGAAATACAGTTTTGCAGAGTAAAGACATATACGTACGCATTGGAAACTCTTTACGAGAAGAAATAACGCAGAGTACAAAATTAGCTTGTATCTCCAAAACTACACGTTGTATCTCGAAAAGAATTGTTGTGGCGTGTACGTCTTAACATGTAGCATCTAAAGAGAACCAAAAGGAGAATTTTCTTTCGTCAAAATTTTTCAGAAAATCACGTTTTAAGGAAATCCCGCATCGTGCGAAATTATCTTGTTTTTCCTAAACAACACGTTGTAAGTCGAAAAGCTTTCATGTTGCGTGTATGTCTAAGTGTGTAGCCTCAAAAGAGAAGGCACAGGACAGTTTTCTCTCGAAAGGATATGTAAGAATACCACTTCATAAGGAAATACAGTTTTGCAGAGTAAAGACATATACGTACGCATTGGAAACTTTTTACGAGAAGAAATAACGCATAGTACAAAACTAGCTTGTATCTCCAAAACTACACGTTGTATCTCGAAAAGAATTGTTGTGGCGTGTACGTCTTAACATGTAGCATCTAAAGAGAACCAAAAGGAGAATTTTCTTTCGTCAAAATTTTTCAGAAAATCACGTTTTAAGGAAATCCCGCATCGTGCGAAATTATCTTGTTTTTCCTAAACAACACGTTGTAAGTCGAAAAGCTTTCATGTTGCGTGTATGTCTAAGTGTGTAGCCTCAAAAGAGAAGGCACAGGACAGTTTTCTCTCGAAAGGATATGTAAGAATACCACTTCATAAGGAAATACAGTTTTGCAGAGTAAAGACATATACGTACGCATTGGAAACTCTTTACGAGAAGAAATAACGCATAGTACAAAATTAGCTTGTATCTCCAAAACTACACGTTGTATCTCGAAAAGAATTGTTGTGGCGTGTACGTCTTAACATGTAGCATCTAAAGAGAACCAAAAGGAGAATTTTCTTTCGTCAAAATTTTTCAGAAAATCACGTTTTAAGGAAATCCCGCATCGTGCGAAATTATCTTGTTTTTCCTAAACAACACGTTGTAAGTCGAAAAGCTTTCATGTTGCGTGTATGTCTAAGTGTGTAGCCTCAAAAGAGAAGGCACAGGACAGTTTTCTCTCGAAAGGATATGTAAGAATACCACTTCATAAGGAAATACAGTTTTGCAGAGTAAAGACATATACGTACGCATTGGAAACTCTTTACGAGAAGAAATAACGCATAGTACAAAATTAGCTTGTATCTCCAAAACTACACGTTGTATCTCGAAAAGAATTGTTGTGGCGTGTACGTCTTAACATGTAGCATCTAAAGAGAACCAAAAGGAGAATTTTCTTTCGTCAAAATTTTTCAGAAAATCACGTTTTAAGGAAATCCCGCATCGTGCGAAATTATCTTGTTTTTCCTAAACAACACGTTGTAAGTCGAAAAGCTTTCATGTTGCGTGTATGTCTAAGTGTGTAGCCTCAAAAGAGAAGGCACAGGACAGTTTTCTCTCGAAAGGATATGTAAGAATACCACTTCATAAGGAAATACAGTTTTGCAGAGTAAAGACATATACGTACGCATTGGAAACTCTTTACGAGAAGAAATAACGCATAGTACAAAATTAGCTTGTATCTCCAAAACTACACGTTGTATCTCGAAAAGAATTGTTGTGGCGTGTACGTCTTAACATGTAGCATCTAAAGAGAACCAAAAGGAGAATTTTCTTTCGTCAAAATTTTTCAGAAAATCACGTTTATGGAAATCCCGCATCGTGCGAAATTATCTTGTTTTTCCTAAACAACACATTGTAAGTCGAAAAGCTTTCATGTTGCGTGTATGTCTAAGTGTGTAGCCTCAAAAGAGAAGGCACAGGACAGTTTTCTCTCGAAAGGATATGTAAGAATACCACTTCATAAGGAAATACAGTTTTGCAGAGTAAAGACATATACGTACGCATTGGAAACTCTTTACGAGAAGAAATAACGCATAGTACAAAATTAGCTTGTATCTCCAAAACTACACGTTGTATCTCGAAAAGAATTGTTGTGGCGTGTACGTCTTAACATGTAGCATCTAAAGAGAACCAAAAGGAGAATTTTCTTTCGTCAAAATTTTTCAGAAAATCACGTTTTAAGGAAATCCCGCATCGTGCGAAATTATCTTGTTTTTCCTAAACAACACGTTGTAAGTCGAAAAGCTTTCATGTTGCGTGTATGTCTAAGTGTGTAGCCTCAAAAGAGAAGGCACAGGACAGTTTTCTCTCGAAAGGATATGTAAGAATACCACTTCATAAGGAAATACAGTTTTGCAGAGTAAAGACATATACGTACGCATTGGAAACTCTTTACGAGAAGAAATAACGCATAGTACAAAATTAGCTTGTATCTCCAAAACTACACGTTGTATCTCGAAAAGAATTGTTGTGGCGTGTACGTCTTAACATGTAGCATCTAAAGAGAACCAAAAGGAGAATTTTCTTTCGTCAAAATTTTTCAGAAAATCACGTTTTAAGGAAATCCCGCATCGTGCGAAATTATCTTGTTTTTCCTAAACAACACGTTGTAAGTCGAAAAGCTTTCATGTTGCGTGTATGTCTAAGTGTGTAGCCTCAAAAGAGAAGGCACAGGACAGTTTTCTCTCGAAAGGATATGTAAGAATACCACTTCATAAGGAAATACAGTTTTGCAGAGTAAAGACTTATACGTACGCATTGGAAACTCTTTACGAGAAGAACTAACGCATAGTACAAAATTAGCTTGTATCTCCAAAACTACACGTTGTAGCTCGAAAAGAATTGTTGTGGCGTGTACGTCTTAACATGTAGCATCTAAAGAGAACCAAAAGGAGAATTTTCTTTCGTCAAAATTTTTCAGAAAATCACGTTTTAAGCAAATCCCGCATCGTGCGAAATTATCTTGTTTTTCCTAAACAACACGTTGTAAGTCGAAAAGCTTTCATGTTGCGTGTATGTCTAAGTGTGTAGCCTCAAAAGAGAAGGCACAGGACAGTTTTCTCTCGAAAGGATATGTAAGAATACCACTTCATAAGGAAATACAGTTTTGCAGAGTAAAGACATATACGTACGCTTTGGAAACTCTTTACGAGAAGAAATAACGCATAGTACAAAATTAGCTTGTATCTCCAAAACTACACGTTGTATCTCGAAAAGAATTGTTGTGGCGTGTACGTCTTAACATGTAGCATCTAAAGAGAACCAAAAGGAGAATTTTCTTTCGTCAAAATTTTTCAGAAAATCACGTTTTAAGGAAATCCCGCATCGTGCGAAATTATCTTGTTTTTCCTAAACAACACGTTGTAAGTCGAAAAGCTTTCATGTTGCGTGTATGTCTAAGTGTGTAGCCTCAAAAGAGAAGGCACAGGACAGTTTTCTCTCGAAAGGATATGTAAGAATACCACTTCATAAGGAAATACAGTTTTGCAGAGTAAAGACATATACGTACGCATTGGAAGCTCTTTACGAGAAGAAATAACGCATAGTACAAAATTAGCTTGTATCTCCAAAACTACACGTTGTATCTCGAAAAGAATTGTTGTGGCGTGTACGTCTTAACATGTAGCATCTAAAGAGAACCAAAAGGAGAATTTTCTTTCGTCAAAATTTTTCAGAAAATCACGTTTTAAGGAAATCCCGCATCGTGCGAAATTATCTTGTTTTTCCTAAACAACACGTTGTAAGTCGAAAAGCTTTCATGTTGCGTGTATGTCTAAGTGTGTAGCCTCAAAAGAGAAGGCACAGGACAGTTTTCTCTCGAAAGGATATGTAAGAATACCACTTCATAAGGAAATACAGTTTTGCAGAGTAAAGACATATACGTACGCATTGGAAACTCTTTACGAGAAGAAATAACGCATAGTACAAAATTAGCTTGTATCTCCAAAACTACACGTTGTATCTCGAAAAGAATTGTTGTGGCGTGTACGTCTTAACATGTAGCATCTAAAGAGAACCAAAAGGAGAATTTTCTTTCGTCAAAATTTTTCAGAAAATCACGTTTTAAGGAAATCCCGCATCGTGCGAAATTATCTTGTTTTTCCTAAACAACACGTTGTAAGTCGAAAAGCTTTCATGTTGCGTGTATGTCTAAGTGTGTAGCCTCAAAAGAGAAGGCACAGGACAGTTTTCTCTCGAAAGGATATGTAAGAATACCACTTCATAAGGAAATACAGTTTTGCAGAGTAAAGACATATACGTACGCATTGGAAACTCTTTACGAGAAGAAATAACGCAGAGTACAAAATTAGCTTGTATCTCCAAAACTACACGTTGTATCTCGAAAAGAATTGTTGTGGCGTGTACGTCTTAACATGTAGCATCTAAAGAGAACCAAAAGGAGAATTTTCTTTCGTCAAAATTTTTCAGAAAATCACGTTTTAAGCAAATCCCGCATCGTGCGAAATTATCTTGTTTTTCCTAAACAACACGTTGTAAGTCGAAAAGCTTTCATGTTGCGTGTATGTCTAAGTGTGTAGCCTCAAAAGAGAAGGCACAGGACAGTTTTCTCTCGAAAGGATATGTAAGAATACCACTTCATAAGGAAATACAGTTTTGCAGAGTAAAGACATATACGTACGCATTGGAAACTCTTTACGAGAAGAAATAACGCATAGTACAAAATTAGCTTGTATCTCCAAAACTACACGTTGTATCTCGAAAAGAATTGTTGTGGCGTGTACGTCTTAACATGTAGCATCTAAAGAGAACCAAAAGGAGAATTTTCTTTCGTCAAAATTTTTCAGAAAATCACGTTTATGGAAATCCCGCATCGTGCGAAATTATCTTGTTTTTCCTAAACAACACATTGTAAGTCGAAAAGCTTTCATGTTGCGTGTATGTCTAAGTGTGTAGCCTCAAAAGAGAAGGCACAGGACAGTTTTCTCTCGAAAGGATATGTAAGAATACCACTTCATAAGGAAATACAGTTTTGCAGAGTAAAGACATATACGTACGCATTGGAAACTCTTTACGAGAAGAAATAACGCATAGTACAAAATTAGCTTGTATCTCCAAAACTACACGTTGTATCTCGAAAAGAATTGTTGTGGCGTGTACGTCTTAACATGTAGCATCTAAAGAGAACCAAAAGGAGAATTTTCTTTCGTCAAAATTTTTCAGAAAATCACGTTTTAAGGAAATCCCGCATCGTGCGAAATTATCTTGTTTTTCCTAAACAACACGTTGTAAGTCGAAAAGCTTTCATGTTGCGTGTATGTCTAAGTGTGTAGCCTCAAAAGAGAAGGCACAGGACAGTTTTCTCTCGAAAGGATATGTAAGAATACCACTTCATAAGGAAATACAGTTTTGCAGAGTAAAGACATATACGTACGCATTGGAAACTCTTTACGAGAAGAAATAACGCATAGTACAAAATTAGCTTGTATCTCCAAAACTACACGTTGTATCTCGAAAAGAATTGTTGTGGCGTGTACGTCTTAACATGTAGCATCTAAAGAGAACCAAAAGGAGAATTTTCTTTCGTCAAAATTTTTCAGAAAATCACGTTTTAAGGAAATCCCGCATCGTGCGAAATTATCTTGTTTTTCCTAAACAACACGTTGTAAGTCGAAAAGCTTTCATGTTGCGTGTATGTCTAAGTGTGTAGCCTCAAAAGAGAAGGCACAGGACAGTTTTCTCTCGAAAGGATATGTAAGAATACCACTTCATAAGGAAATACAGTTTTGCAGAGTAAAGACTTATACGTACGCATTGGAAACTCTTTACGAGAAGAACTAACGCATAGTACAAAATTAGCTTGTATCTCCAAAACTACACGTTGTAGCTCGAAAAGAATTGTTGTGGCGTGTACGTCTTAACATGTAGCATCTAAAGAGAACCAAAAGGAGAATTTTCTTTCGTCAAAATTTTTCAGAAAATCACGTTTTAAGCAAATCCCGCATCGTGCGAAATTATCTTGTTTTTCCTAAACAACACGTTGTAAGTCGAAAAGCTTTCATGTTGCGTGTATGTCTAAGTGTGTAGCCTCAAAAGAGAAGGCACAGGACAGTTTTCTCTCGAAAGGATATGTAAGAATACCACTTCATAAGGAAATACAGTTTTGCAGAGTAAAGACATATACGTACGCTTTGGAAACTCTTTACGAGAAGAAATAACGCATAGTACAAAATTAGCTTGTATCTCCAAAACTACACGTTGTATCTCGAAAAGAATTGTTGTGGCGTGTACGTCTTAACATGTAGCATCTAAAGAGAACCAAAAGGAGAATTTTCTTTCGTCAAAATTTTTCAGAAAATCACGTTTTAAGGAAATCCCGCATCGTGCGAAATTATCTTGTTTTTCCTAAACAACACGTTGTAAGTCGAAAAGCTTTCATGTTGCGTGTATGTCTAAGTGTGTAGCCTCAAAAGAGAAGGCACAGGACAGTTTTCTCTCGAAAGGATATGTAAGAATACCACTTCATAAGGAAATACAGTTTTGCAGAGTAAAGACATATACGTACGCATTGGAAGCTCTTTACGAGAAGAAATAACGCATAGTACAAAATTAGCTTGTATCTCCAAAACTACACGTTGTATCTCGAAAAGAATTGTTGTGGCGTGTACGTCTTAACATGTAGCATCTAAAGAGAACCAAAAGGAGAATTTTCTTTCGTCAAAATTTTTCAGAAAATCACGTTTTAAGGAAATCCCGCATCGTGCGAAATTATCTTGTTTTTCCTAAACAACACGTTGTAAGTCGAAAAGCTTTCATGTTGCGTGTATGTCTAAGTGTGTAGCCTCAAAAGAGAAGGCACAGGACAGTTTTCTCTCGAAAGGATATGTAAGAATACCACTTCATAAGGAAATACAGTTTTGCAGAGTAAAGACATATACGTACGCATTGGAAACTCTTTACGAGAAGAAATAACGCATAGTACAAAATTAGCTTGTATCTCCAAAACTACACGTTGTATCTCGAAAAGAATTGTTGTGGCGTGTACGTCTTAACATGTAGCATCTAAAGAGAACCAAAAGGAGAATTTTCTTTCGTCAAAATTTTTCAGAAAATCACGTTTTAAGGAAATCCCGCATCGTGCGAAATTATCTTGTTTTTCCTAAACAACACGTTGTAAGTCGAAAAGCTTTCATGTTGCGTGTATGTCTAAGTGTGTAGCCTCAAAAGAGAAGGCACAGGACAGTTTTCTCTCGAAAGGATATGTAAGAATACCACTTCATGAGGAAATACAGTTTTGCAGAGTAAAGACATATACGTACGCATTGGAAACTCTTTACGAGAAGAAATAACGCAGAGTACAAAATTAGCTTGTATCTCCAAAACTACACGTTGTATCTCGAAAAGAATTGTTGTGGCGTGTACGTCTTAACATGTAGCATCTAAAGAGAACCAAAAGGAGAATTTTCTTTCGTCAAAATTTTTCAGAAAATCACGTTTTAAGCAAATCCCGCATCGTGCGAAATTATCTTGTTTTTCCTAAACAACACGTTGTAAGTCGAAAAGCTTTCATGTTGCGTGTATGTCTAAGTGTGTAGCCTCAAAAGAGAAGGCACAGGACAGTTTTCTCTCGAAAGGATATGTAAGAATACCACTTCATAAGGAAATACAGTTTTGCAGAGTAAAGACATATACGTACGCATTGGAAACTCTTTACGAGAAGAAATAACGCATAGTACAAAATTAGCTTGTATCTCCAAAACTACACGTTGTATCTCGAAAAGAATTGTTGTGGCGTGTACGTCTTAACATGTAGCATCTAAAGAGAACCAAAAGGAGAATTTTCTTTCGTCAAAATTTTTCAGAAAATCACGTAAAACGTGAAATCCCGCATCGTGCGAAATTATCTTGTTTTTCCTAAACAACACGTTGTAAGTCGAAAAGCTTTCATGTTGCGTGTATGTCTAAGTGTGTAGCCTCAAAAGAGAAGGCACAGGACAGTTTTCTCTCGAAAGGATATGTAAGAATACCACTTCATAAGGAAATACAGTTTTGCAGAGTAAAGACATATACGTACGCATTGGAAACTCTTTACGAGAAGAACTAACGCATAGTACAAAATTAGCTTGTATCTCCAAAACTACACGTTGTATCTCGAAAAGAATTGTTGTGGCGTGTACGTCTTAACATGTAGCATCTAAAGAGAACCAAAAGGAGAATTTTCTTTCGTCAAAATTTTTCAGAAAATCACGTTTTAAGGAAATCCCGCATCGTGCGAAATTATCTTGTTTTTCCTAAACAACACGTTGTAAGTCGAAAAGCTTTCATGTTGCGTGTATGTCTAAGTGTGTAGCCTCAAAAGAGAAGGCACAGGACAGTTTTCTCTCGAAAGGATATGTAAGAATACCACTTCATAAGGAAATACAGTTTTGCAGAGTAAAGACATATACGTACGCATTGGAAACTCTTTACGAGAAGAAATAACGCATAGTACAAAATTAGCTTGTATCTCCAAAACTACACGTTGTATCTCGAAAAGAATTGTTGTGGCGTGTACGTCTTAACATGTAGCATCTAAAGAGAACCAAAAGGAGAATTTTCTTTCGTCAAAATTTTTCAGAAAATCACGTTTTAAGGAAATCCCGCATCGTGCGAAATTATCTTGTTTTTCCTAAACAACACATTGTAAGTCGAAAAGCTTTCATGTTGCGTGTATGTCTAAGTGTGTAGCCTCAAAAGAGAAGGCACAGGACAGTTTTCTCTCGAAAGGATATGTAAGAATACCACTTCATAAGGAAATACAGTTTTGCAGAGTAAAGACATATACGTACGCATTGGAAACTCTTTACGAGAAGAAATAACGCATAGTACAAAATTAGCTTGTATCTCCAAAACTACACGTTGTATCTCGAAAAGAATTGTTGTGGCGTGTACGTCTTAACATGTAGCATCTAAAGAGAACCAAAAGGAGAATTTTCTTTCGTCAAAATTTTTCAGAAAATCACGTTTTAAGGAAATCCCGCATCGTGCGAAATTATCTTGTTTTTCCTAAACAACACGTTGTAAGTCGAAAAGCTTTCATGTTGCGTGTATGTCTAAGTGTGTAGCCTCAAAAGAGAAGGCACAGGACAGTTTTCTCTCGAAAGGATATGTAAGAATACCACTTCATAAGGAAATACAGTTTTGCAGAGTAAAGACATATACGTACGCATTGGAAACTCTTTACGAGAAGAAATAACGCATAGTACAAAATTAGCTTGTATCTCCAAAACTACACGTTGTATCTCGAAAAGAATTGTTGTGGCGTGTACGTCTTAACATGTAGCATCTAAAGAGAACCAAAAGGAGAATTTTCTTTCGTCAAAATTTTTCAGAAAATCACGTTTTAAGGAAATCCCGCATCGTGCGAAATTATCTTGTTTTTCCTAAACAACACGTTGTAAGTCGAAAAGCTTTCATGTTGCGTGTATGTCTAAGTGTGTAGCCTCAAAAGAGAAGGCACAGGACAGTTTTCTCTCGAAAGGATATGTAAGAATACCACTTCATAAGGAAATACAGTTTTGCAGAGTAAAGACATATACGTACGCATTGGAAACTCTTTACGAGAAGAAATAACGCATAGTACAAAATTAGCTTGTATCTCCAAAACTACACGTTGTATCTCGAAAAGAATTGTTGTGGCGTGTACGTCTTAACATGTAGCATCTAAAGAGAACCAAAAGGAGAATTTTCTTTCGTCAAAATTTTTCAGAAAATCACGTTTTAAGGAAATCCCGCATCGTGCGAAATTATCTTGTTTTTCCTAAACAACACGTTGTAAGTCGAAAAGCTTTCATGTTGCGTGTATGTCTAAGTGTGTAGCCTCAAAAGAGAAGGCACAGGACAGTTTTCTCTCGAAAGGATATGTAAGAATACCACTTCATAAGGAAATACAGTTTTGCAGAGTAAAGACATATACGTACGCATTGGAAACTCTTTACGAGAAGAAATAACGCATAGTACAAAATTAGCTTGTATCTCCAAAACTACACGTTGTATCTCGAAAAGAATTGTTGTGGCGTGTACGTCTTAACATGTAGCATCTAAAGAGAACCAAAAGGAGAATTTTCTTTCGTCAAAATTTTTCAGAAAATCACGTTTTAAGGAAATCCCGCATCGTGCGAAATTATCTTGTTTTTCCTAAACAACACGTTGTAAGTCGAAAAGCTTTCATGTTGCGTGTATGTCTAAGTGTGTAGCCTCAAAAGAGAAGGCACAGGACAGTTTTCTCTCGAAAGGATATGTAAGAATACCACTTCATAAGGAAATACAGTTTTGCAGAGTATAGACATATACGTACGCATTGGAAACTCTTTACGAGAAGAAATAACGCAGAGTACAAAATTAGCTTGTATCTCCAAAACTACACGTTGTATCTCGAAAAGAATTGTTGTGGCGTGTACGTCTTAACATGTAGCATCTAAAGAGAACCAAAAGGAGAATTTTCTTTCGTCAAAATTTTTCAGAAAATCACGTTTTAAGGAAATCCCGCATTGTGCGAAATTATCTTGTTTTTCCTAAACAACACGTTGTAAGTCGAAAAGCTTTCATGTTGCGTGTATGTCTAAGTGTGTAGCCTCAAAAGAGAAGGCACAGGACAGTTTTCTCTCGAAAGGATATGTAAGAATACCACTTCATAAGGAAATACAGTTTTGCAGAGTAAAGACATATACGTACGCATTGGAAACTCTTTACGAGAAGAAATAACGCAGAGTACAAAATTAGCTTGTATCTCCAAAACTACACGTTGTATCTCGAAAAGAATTGTTGTGGCGTGTACGTCTTAACATGTAGCATCTAAAGAGAACCAAAAGGAGAATTTTCTTTCGTCAAAATTTTTCAGAAAATCACGTTTTAAGGAAATCCCGCATCGTGCGAAATTATCTTGTTTTTCCTAAACAACACGTTGTAAGTCGAAAAGCTTTCATGTTGCGTGTATGTCTAAGTGTGTAGCCTCAAAAGAGAAGGCACAGGACAGTTTTCTCTCGAAAGGATATGTAAGAATACCACTTCATAAGGAAATACAGTTTTGCAGAGTAAAGACATATACGTACGCATTGGAAACTCTTTACGAGAAGAAATAACGCATAGTACAAAATTAGCTTGTATCTCCAAAACTACACGTTGTATCTCGAAAAGAATTGTTGTGGCGTGTACGTCTTAACATGTAGCATCTAAAGAGAACCAAAAGGAGAATTTTCTTTCGTCAAAATTTTTCAGAAAATCACGTTTTAAGGAAATCCCGCTTCGTGCGAAATTATCTTGTTTTTCCTAAACAACACATTGTAAGTCGAAAAGCTTTCATGTTGCGTGTATGTCTAAGTGTGTAGCCTCAAAAGAGAAGGCACAGGACAGTTTTCTCTCGAAAGGATATGTAAGAATACCACTTCATAAGGAAATACAGTTTTGCAGAGTAAAGACATATACGTACGCATTGGAAACTCTTTACGAGAAGAAATAACGCAGAGTACAAAATTAGCTTGTATCTCCAAAACTACACGTTGTATCTCGAAAAGAATTGTTGTGGCATGTACGTCTTAACATGTAGCATCTAAAGAGAACCAAAAGGAGAATTTTCTTTCGTCAAAATTTTTCAGAAAATCACGTTTTAAGGAAATCCCGCATCGTGCGAAATTATCTTGTTTTTCCTAAACAACACGTTGTAAGTCGAAAAGCTTTCATGTTGCGTGTATGTCTAAGTGTGTAGCCTCAAAAGAGAAGGCACAGGACAGTTTTCTCTCGAAAGGATATGTAAGAATACCACTTCATAAGGAAATACAGTTTTGCAGAGTAAAGACATATACGTACGCATTGGAAACTCTTTACGAGAAGAAATAACGCATAGTACAAAATTAGCTTGTATCTCCAAAACTACACGTTGTATCTCGAAAAGAATTGTTGTGGCGTGTACGTCTTAACATGTAGCATCTAAAGAGAACCAAAAGGAGAATTTTCTTTCGTCAAAATTTTTCAGAAAATCACGTTTTAAGCAAATCCCGCATCGTGCGAAATTATCTTGTTTTTCCTAAACAACACGTTGTAAGTCGAAAAGCTTTCATGTTGCGTGTATGTCTAAGTGTGTAGCCTCAAAAGAGAAGGCACAGGACAGTTTTCTCTCGAAAGGATATGTAAGAATACCACTTCATAAGGAAATACAGTTTTGCAGAGTAAAGACATATACGTACGCATTGGAAACTCTTTACGAGAAGAAATAACGCATAGTACAAAATTAGCTTGTATCTCCAAAACTACACGTTGTATCTCGAAAAGAATTGTTGTGGCGTGTACGTCTTAACATGTAGCATCTAAAGAGAACCAAAAGGAGAATTTTCTTTCGTCAAAATTTTTCAGAAAATCACGTTTTAAGGAAATCCCGCATCGTGCGAAATTATCTTGTTTTTCCTAAACAACACGTTGTAAGTCGAAAAGCTTTCATGTTGCGTGTATGTCTAAGTGTGTAGCCTCAAAAGAGAAGGCACAGGACAGTTTTCTCTCGAAAGGATATGTAAGAATACCACTTCATAAGGAAATACAGTTTTGCAGAGTAAAGACATATACGTACGCATTGGAAACTCTTTACGAGAAGAAATAATGCATAGTACAAAATTAGCTTGTATCTCCAAAACTACACGTTGTATCTCGAAAAGAATTGTTGTGGCGTGTACGTCTTAACATGTAGCATCTAAAGAGAACCAAAAGGAGAATTTTCTTTCGTCAAAATTTTTCAGAAAATCACGTTTTAAGGAAATCCCGCATCGTGCGAAATTATCTTGTTTTTCCTAAACAACACGTTGTAAGTCGAAAAGCTTTCATGTTGCGTGTATGTCTAAGTGTGTAGCCTCAAAAGAGAAGGCACAGGACAGTTTTCTCTCGAAAGGATATGTAAGAATACCACTTCATAAGGAAATACAGTTTTGCAGAGTAAAGACATATACGTACGCATTGGAAACTCTTTACGAGAAGAAATAACGCATAGTACAAAATTAGCTTGTATCTCCAAAACTACACGTTGTATCTCGAAAAGAATTGTTGTGGCGTGTACGTCTTAACATGTAGCATCTAAAGAGAACCAAAAGGAGAATTTTCTTTCGTCAAAATTTTTCAGAAAATCACGTTTTAAGCAAATCCCGCATCGTGCTAAATTATCTTGTTTTTCCTAAACAACACGTTGTAAGTCGAAAAGCTTTCATGTTGCGTGTATGTCTAAGTGTGTAGCCTCAAAAGAGAAGGCACAGGACAGTTTTCTCTCGAAAGGATATGTAAGAATACCACTTCATAAGGAAATACAGTTTTGCAGAGTAAAGACATATACGTACGCATTGGAAACTCTTTACGAGAAGAAATAACGCAGAGTACAAAATTAGCTTGTATCTCCAAAACTACACGTTGTATCTCGAAAAGAATTGTTGTGGCGTGTACGTCTTAACATGTAGCATCTAAAGAGAACCAAAAGGAGAATTTTCTTTCGTCAAAATTTTTCAGAAAATCACGTTTTAAGGAAATCCCGCATCGTGCGAAATTATCTTGTTTTTCCTAAACAACACGTTGTAAGTCGAAAAGCTTTCATGTTGCGTGTATGTCTAAGTGTGTAGCCTCAAAAGAGAAGGCACAGGACAGTTTTCTCTCGAAAGGATATGTAAGAATACCACTTCATAAGGAAATACAGTTTTGCAGAGTAAAGACATATACGTACGCATTGGAAACTCTTTACGAGAAGAAATAACGCAGAGTACAAAATTAGCTTGTATCTCCAAAACTACACGTTGTATCTCGAAAAGAATTGTTGTGGCGTGTACGTCTTAACATGTAGCATCTAAAGAGAACCAAAAGGAGAATTTTCTTTCGTCAAAATTTTTCAGAAAATCACGTTTTAAGGAAATCCCGCATCGTGCGAAATTATCTTGTTTTTCCTAAACAACACGTTGTAAGTCGAAAAGCTTTCATGTTGCATGTATGTCTAAGTGTGTAGCCTCAAAAGAGAAGGCACAGGACAGTTTTCTCTCGAAAGGATATGTAAGAATACCACTTCATAAGGAAATACAGTTTTGCAGAGTAAAGACATATACGTACGCATTGGAAACTCTTTACGAGAAGAAATAACGCATAGTACAAAGTTAGCTTGTATCTCCAAAACTACACGTTGTATCTCGAAAAGAATTGTTGTGGCGTGTACGTCTTAACATGTAGCATCTAAAGAGAACCAAAAGGAGAATTTTCTTTCGTCAAAATTTTTCAGAAAATCACGTTTTAAGGAAATCCCGCATCGTGCGAAATTATCTTGTTTTTCCTAAACAACACGTTGTAAGTCGAAAAGCTTTCATGTTGCGTGTATGTCTAAGGGTGTAGCCTCAAAAGAGAAGGCACAGGACAGTTTTCTCTCGAAAGGATATGTAAGAATACCACTTCATAAGGAAATACAGTTTTGCAGAGTAAAGACATATACGTACGCATTGGAAACTCTTTACGAGAAGAAATAACGCAGAGTACAAAATTAGCTTGTATCTCCAAAACTACACGTTGTATCTCGAAAAGAATTGTTGTGGCGTGTACGTCTTAACATGTAGCATCTAAAGAGAACCAAAAGGAGAATTTTCTTTCGTCAAAATTTTTCAGAAAATCACGTTTTAAGGAAATCCCGCATCGTGCGAAATTATCTTGTTTTTCCTAAACAACACGTTGTAAGTCGAAAAGCTTTCATGTTGCGTGTATGTCTAAGTGTGTAGCCTCAAAAGAGAAGGCACAGGACAGTTTTCTCTCGAAAGGATATGTAAGAATACCACTTCATAAGGAAATACAGTTTTGCAGAGTAAAGACATATACGTACGCATTGGAAACTCTTTACGAGAAGAAATAACGCATAGTACAAAATTAGCTTGTATCTCCAAAACTACACGTTGTATCTCGAAAAGAATTGTTGTGGCGTGTACGTCTTAACATGTAGCATCTAAAGAGAACCAAAAGGAGAATTTTCTTTCGTCAAAATTTTTCAGAAAATCACGTTTTAAGGAAATCCCGCATCGTGCGAAATTATCTTGTTTTTCCTAAACAACACGTTGTAAGTCGAAAAGCTTTCATGTTGCGTGTATGTCTAAGTGTGTAGCCTCAAAAGAGAAGGCACAGGACAGTTTTCTCTCGAAAGGATATGTAAGAATACCACTTCATAAGGAAATACAGTTTTGCAGAGTAAAGACATATACGTACGCATTGGAAACTCTTTACGAGAAGAAATAACGCATAGTACAAAATTAGCTTGTATCTCCAAAACTACACGTTGTATCTCGAAAAGAATTGTTGTGGCGTGTACGTCTTAACATGTAGCATCTAAAGCGAACCAAAAGGAGAATTTTCTTTCGTCAAAATTTTTCAGAAAATCACGTTTTAAGGAAATCCCGCATCGTGCGAAATTATCTTGTTTTTCCTAAACAACACGTTGTAAGTCGAAAAGCTTTCATGTTGCGTGTATGTCTAAGTGTGTAGCCTCAAAAGAGAAGGCACAGGACAGTTTTCTCTCGAAAGGATATGTAAGAATACCACTTCATAAGGAAATACAGTTTTGCAGAGTAAAGACATATACGTACGCATTGGAAACTCTTTACGAGAAGAAATAACGCATAGTACAAAATTAGCTTGTATCTCCAAAACTACACGTTGTATCTCGAAAAGAATTGTTGTGGCGTGTACGTCTTAACATGTAGCATCTAAAGAGAACCAAAAGGAGAATTTTCTTTCGTCAAAATTTTTCAGAAAATCACGTTTTAAGGAAATCCCGCATCGTGCTAAATTATCTTGTTTTTCCTAAACAACACGTTGTAAGTCGAAAAGCTTTCATTTTGCGTGTATGTCTAAGTGTGTAGCCTCAAAAGAGAAGGCACAGGACAGTTTTCTCTCGAAAGGATATGTAAGAATACCACTTCATAAGGAAATACAGTTTTGCAGAGTAAAGACATATACGTACGCATTGGAAACTCTTTACGAGAAGAAATAACGCAGAGTACAAAATTAGCTTGTATCTCCAAAACTACACGTTGTATCTCGAAAAGAATTGTTGTGGCGTGTACATCTTAACATGTAGCATCTAAAGAGAACCAAAAGGAGAATTTTCTTTCGTCAAAATTTTTCAGAAAATCACGTTTTAAGGAAATCCCGCATCGTGCGAAATTATCTTGTTTTTCCTAAACAACACGTTGTAAGTCGAAAAGCTTTCATGTTGCGTGTATGTCTAAGTGTGTAGCCTCAAAAGAGAAGGCACAGGACAGTTTTCTCTCGAAAGGATATGTAAGAATACCACTTCATAAGGAAATACAGTTTTGCAGAGTAAAGACATATACGTACGCATTGGAAACTCTTTACGAGAAGAAATAACGCATAGTACAAAATTAGCTTGTATCTCCAAAACTACACGTTGTATCTCGAAAAGAATTGTTGTGGCGTGTACGTCTTAACATGTAGCATCTAAAGAGAACCAAAAGGAGAATTTTCTTTCGTCAAAATTTTTCAGAAAATCACGTTTTAAGGAAATCCCGCATCGTGCGAAATTATCTTGTTTTTCCTAAACAACACGTTGTAAGTCGAAAAGCTTTCATGTTGCGTGTATGTCTAAGTGTGTAGCCTCAAAAGAGAAGGCACAGGACAGTTTTCTCTCGAAAGGATATGTAAGAATACCACTTCATAAGGAAATACAGTTTTGCAGAGTAAAGACATATACGTACGCATTGGAAACTCTTTACGAGAAGAAATAACGCATAGTACAAAATTAGCTTGTATCTCCAAAACTACACGTTGTATCTCGAAAAGAATTGTTGTGGCGTGTACGTCTTAACATGTAGCATCTAAAGAGAACCAAAAGGAGAATTTTCTTTCGTCAAAATTTTTCAGAAAATCACGTTTTAAGGAAATCCCGCATCGTGCGAAATTATCTTGTTTTTCCTAAACAACACGTTGTAAGTCGAAAAGCTTTCATGTTGCGTGTATGTCTAAGTGTGTAGCCTCAAAAGAGAAGGCACAGGACAGTTTTCTCTCGAAAGGATATGTAAGAATACCACTTCATAAGGAAATACAGTTTTGCAGAGTAAAGACATATACGTACGCATTGGAAACTCTTTACGAGAAGAAATAACGCATAGTACAAAATTAGCTTGTATCTCCAAAACTACACGTTGTATCTCGAAAAGAATTGTTGTGGCGTGTACGTCTTAACATGTAGCATCTAAAGAGAACCAAAAGGAGAATTTTCTTTCGTCAAAATTTTTCAGAAAATCACGTTTTAAGGAAATCCCGCATCGTGCGAAATTATCTTGTTTTTCCTAAACAACACGTTGTAAGTCGAAAAGCTTTCATGTTGCGTGTATGTCTAAGTGTGTAGCCTCAAAAGAGAAGGCACAGGACAGTTTTCTCTCGAAAGGATATGTAAGAATACCACTTCATAAGGAAATACAGTTTTGCAGAGTAAAGACATATACGTACGCATTGGAAACTCTTTACGAGAAGAAATAACGCATGGTACAAAATTAGCTTGTATCTCCAAAACTACACGTTGTATCTCGAAAAGAATTGTTGTGGCGTGTACGTCTTAACATGTAGCATCTAAAGAGAACCAAAAGGAGAATTTTCTTTCGTCAAAATTTTTCAGAAAATCACGTTTTAAGGAAATCCCGCATCGTGCGAAATTATCTTGTTTTTCCTAAACAACACACTGTAAGTCGAAAAGCTTTCATGTTGCGTGTATGTCTAAGTGTGTAGCCTCAAAAGAGAAGGCACAGGACAGTTTTCTCTCGAAAGGATATGTAAGAATACCACTTCATAAGGAAATACAGTTTTGCAGAGTAAAGACATATACGTACGCATTGGAAACTCTTTACGAGAAGAAATAACGCATAGTACAAAATTAGCTTGTATCTCCAAAACTACACGTTGTATCTCGAAAAGAATTGTTGTGGCGTGTACGTCTTAACATGTAGCATCTAAAGAGAACCAAAAGGAGAATTTTCTTTCGTCAAAATTTTTCAGAAAATCACGTTTTAAGGAAATCCCGCATCGTGCGAAATTATCTTGTTTTTCCTAAACAACACGTTGTAAGTCGAAAAGCTTTCATGTTGCGTGTATGTCTAAGTGTGTAGCCTCAAAAGAGAAGGCACAGGACAGTTTTCTCTCGAAAGGATATGTAAGAATACCACTTCATAAGGAAATACAGTTTTGCAGAGTAAAGACATATACGTACGCATTGGAAACTCTTTACGAGAAGAAATAACGCATAGTACAAAATTAGCTTGTATCTCCAAAACTACACGTTGTATCTCGAAAAGAATTGTTGTGGCGTGTACGTCTTAACATGTAGCATCTAAAGAGAACCAAAAGGAGAATTTTCTTTCGTCAAAATTTTTCAGAAAATCACGTTTTAAGCAAATCCCGCATCGTGCTAAATTATCTTGTTTTTCCTAAACAACACGTTGTAAGTCGAAAAGCTTTCATGTTGCGTGTATGTCTAAGTGTGTAGCCTCAAAAGAGAAGGCACAGGACAGTTTTCTCTCGAAAGGATATGTAAGAATACCACTTCATAAGGAAATACAGTTTTGCAGAGTAAAGACATATACGTACGCATTGGAAACTCTTTACGAGAAGAAATAACGCAGAGTACAAAATTAGCTTGTATCTCCAAAACTACACGTTGTATCTCGAAAAGAATTGTTGTGGCGTGTACATCTTAACATGTAGCATCTAAAGAGAACCAAAAGGAGAATTTTCTTTCGTCAAAATTTTTCAGAAAATCACGTTTTAAGGAAATCCCGCATCGTGCGAAATTATCTTGTTTTTCCTAAACAACACGTTGTAAGTCGAAAAGCTTTCATGTTGCGTGTATGTCTAAGTGTGTAGCCTCAAAAGAGAAGGCACAGGACAGTTTTCTCTCGAAAGGATATGTAAGAATACCACTTCATAAGGAAATACAGTTTTGCAGAGTAAAGACATATACGTACGCATTGGAAACTCTTTACGAGAAGAAATAACGCATAGTACAAAATTAGCTTGTATCTCCAAAACTACACGTTGTATCTCGAAAAGAATTGTTGTGGCGTGTACGTCTTAACATGTAGCATCTAAAGCGAACCAAAAGGAGAATTTTCTTTCGTCAAAATTTTTCAGAAAATCACGTTTTAAGGAAATCCCGCATCGTGCGAAATTATCTTGTTTTTCCTAAACAACACGTTGTAAGTCGAAAAGCTTTCATGTTGCGTGTATGTCTAAGTGTGTAGCCTCAAAAGAGAAGGCACAGGACAGTTTTCTCTCGAAAGGATATGTAAGAATACCACTTCATAAGGAAATACAGTTTTGCAGAGTAAAGACATATACGTACGCATTGGAAACTCTTTACGAGAAGAAATAACGCATAGTACAAAATTAGCTTGTATCTCCAAAACTACACGTTGTATCTCGAAAAGAATTGTTGTGGCGTGTACGTCTTAACATGTAGCATCTAAAGAGAACCAAAAGGAGAATTTTCTTTCGTCAAAATTTTTCAGAAAATCACGTTTTAAGGAAATCCCGCATCGTGCTAAATTATCTTGTTTTTCCTAAACAACACGTTGTAAGTCGAAAAGCTTTCATTTTGCGTGTATGTCTAAGTGTGTAGCCTCAAAAGAGAAGGCACAGGACAGTTTTCTCTCGAAAGGATATGTAAGAATACCACTTCATAAGGAAATACAGTTTTGCAGAGTAAAGACATATACGTACGCATTGGAAACTCTTTACGAGAAGAAATAACGCAGAGTACAAAATTAGCTTGTATCTCCAAAACTACACGTTGTATCTCGAAAAGAATTGTTGTGGCGTGTACATCTTAACATGTAGCATCTAAAGAGAACCAAAAGGAGAATTTTCTTTCGTCAAAATTTTTCAGAAAATCACGTTTTAAGGAAATCCCGCATCGTGCGAAATTATCTTGTTTTTCCTAAACAACACGTTGTAAGTCGAAAAGCTTTCATGTTGCGTGTATGTCTAAGTGTGTAGCCTCAAAAGAGAAGGCACAGGACAGTTTTCTCTCGAAAGGATATGTAAGAATACCACTTCATAAGGAAATACAGTTTTGCAGAGTAAAGACATATACGTACGCATTGGAAACTCTTTACGAGAAGAAATAACGCATAGTACAAAATTAGCTTGTATCTCCAAAACTACACGTTGTATCTCGAAAAGAATTGTTGTGGCGTGTACGTCTTAACATGTAGCATCTAAAGAGAACCAAAAGGAGAATTTTCTTTCGTCAAAATTTTTCAGAAAATCACGTTTTAAGGAAATCCCGCATCGTGCGAAATTATCTTGTTTTTCCTAAACAACACGTTGTAAGTCGAAAAGCTTTCATGTTGCGTGTATGTCTAAGTGTGTAGCCTCAAAAGAGAAGGCACAGGACAGTTTTCTCTCGAAAGGATATGTAAGAATACCACTTCATAAGGAAATACAGTTTTGCAGAGTAAAGACATATACGTACGCATTGGAAACTCTTTACGAGAAGAAATAACGCATAGTACAAAATTAGCTTGTATCTCCAAAACTACACGTTGTATCTCGAAAAGAATTGTTGTGGCGTGTACGTCTTAACATGTAGCATCTAAAGAGAACCAAAAGGAGAATTTTCTTTCGTCAAAATTTTTCAGAAAATCACGTTTTAAGGAAATCCCGCATCGTGCGAAATTATCTTGTTTTTCCTAAACAACACGTTGTAAGTCGAAAAGCTTTCATGTTGCGTGTATGTCTAAGTGTGTAGCCTCAAAAGAGAAGGCACAGGACAGTTTTCTCTCGAAAGGATATGTAAGAATACCACTTCATAAGGAAATACAGTTTTGCAGAGTAAAGACATATACGTACGCATTGGAAACTCTTTACGAGAAGAAATAACGCATAGTACAAAATTAGCTTGTATCTCCAAAACTACACGTTGTATCTCGAAAAGAATTGTTGTGGCGTGTACGTCTTAACATGTAGCATCTAAAGAGAACCAAAAGGAGAATTTTCTTTCGTCAAAATTTTTCAGAAAATCACGTTTTAAGGAAATCCCGCATCGTGCGAAATTATCTTGTTTTTCCTAAACAACACGTTGTAAGTCGAAAAGCTTTCATGTTGCGTGTATGTCTAAGTGTGTAGCCTCAAAAGAGAAGGCACAGGACAGTTTTCTCTCGAAAGGATATGTAAGAATACCACTTCATAAGGAAATACAGTTTTGCAGAGTAAAGACATATACGTACGCATTGGAAACTCTTTACGAGAAGAAATAACGCATGGTACAAAATTAGCTTGTATCTCCAAAACTACACGTTGTATCTCGAAAAGAATTGTTGTGGCGTGTACGTCTTAACATGTAGCATCTAAAGAGAACCAAAAGGAGAATTTTCTTTCGTCAAAATTTTTCAGAAAATCACGTTTTAAGGAAATCCCGCATCGTGCGAAATTATCTTGTTTTTCCTAAACAACACACTGTAAGTCGAAAAGCTTTCATGTTGCGTGTATGTCTAAGTGTGTAGCCTCAAAAGAGAAGGCACAGGACAGTTTTCTCTCGAAAGGATATGTAAGAATACCACTTCATAAGGAAATACAGTTTTGCAGAGTAAAGACATATACGTACGCATTGGAAACTCTTTACGAGAAGAAATAACGCATAGTACAAAATTAGCTTGTATCTCCAAAACTACACGTTGTATCTCGAAAAGAATTGTTGTGGCGTGTACGTCTTAACATGTAGCATCTAAAGAGAACCAAAAGGAGAATTTTCTTTCGTCAAAATTTTTCAGAAAATCACGTTTTAAGGAAATCCCGCATCGTGCGAAATTATCTTGTTTTTCCTAAACAACACGTTGTAAGTCGAAAAGCTTTCATGTTGCGTGTATGTCTAAGTGTGTAGCCTCAAAAGAGAAGGCACAGGACAGTTTTCTCTCGAAAGGATATGTAAGAATACCACTTCATAAGGAAATACAGTTTTGCAGAGTAAAGACATATACGTACGCATTGGAAACTCTTTACGAGAAGAAATAACGCATAGTACAAAATTAGCTTGTATCTCCAAAACTACACGTTGTATCTCGAAAAGAATTGTTGTGGCGTGTACGTCTTAACATGTAGCATCTAAAGAGAACCAAAAGGAGAATTTTCTTTCGTCAAAATTTTTCAGAAAATCACGTTTTAAGCAAATCCCGCATCGTGCTAAATTATCTTGTTTTTCCTAAACAACACGTTGTAAGTCGAAAAGCTTTCATGTTGCGTGTATGTCTAAGTGTGTAGCCTCAAAAGAGAAGGCACAGGACAGTTTTCTCTCGAAAGGATATGTAAGAATACCACTTCATAAGGAAATACAGTTTTGCAGAGTAAAGACATATACGTACGCATTGGAAACTCTTTACGAGAAGAAATAACGCAGAGTACAAAATTAGCTTGTATCTCCAAAACTACACGTTGTATCTCGAAAAGAATTGTTGTGGCGTGTACATCTTAACATGTAGCATCTAAAGAGAACCAAAAGGAGAATTTTCTTTCGTCAAAATTTTTCAGAAAATCACGTTTTAAGGAAATCCCGCATCGTGCGAAATTATCTTGTTTTTCCTAAACAACACGTTGTAAGTCGAAAAGCTTTCATGTTGCGTGTATGTCTAAGTGTGTAGCCTCAAAAGAGAAGGCACAGGACAGTTTTCTCTCGAAAGGATATGTAAGAATACCACTTCATAAGGAAATACAGTTTTGCAGAGTAAAGACATATACGTACGCATTGGAAACTCTTTACGAGAAGAAATAACGCATAGTACAAAATTAGCTTGTA
Source organism: Apodemus sylvaticus (assembly GCF_947179515.1). Classification (NCBI taxonomy): domain Eukaryota; kingdom Metazoa; phylum Chordata; class Mammalia; order Rodentia; family Muridae; genus Apodemus; species Apodemus sylvaticus. The sequence continues at coordinate 198,628 of NW_026263067.1, read as the reverse complement.
TCTCCAAAACTACACGTTGTATCTCGAAAAGAATTGTTGTGGCGTGTACGTCTTAACATGTAGCATCTAAAGAGAACCAAAAGGAGAATTTTCTTTCGTCAAAATTTTTCAGAAAATCACGTTTTAAGCAAATCCCGCATCGTGCTAAATTATCTTGTTTTTCCTAAACAACACGTTGTAAGTCGAAAAGCTTTCATGTTGCGTGTATGTCTAAGTGTGTAGCCTCAAAAGAGAAGGCACAGGACAGTTTTCTCTCGAAAGGATATGTAAGAATACCACTTCATAAGGAAATACAGTTTTGCAGAGTAAAGACATATACGTACGCATTGGAAACTCTTTACGAGAAGAAATAACGCATAGTACAAAATTAGCTTGTATCTCCAAAACTACACGTTGTATCTCGAAAAGAATTGTTGTGGCGTGTACGTCTTAACATGTAGCATCTAAAGAGAACCAAAAGGAGAATTTTCTTTCGTCAAAATTTTTCAGAAAATCACGTTTTAAGGAAATCCCGCATCGTGCGAAATTATCTTGTTTTTCCTAAACAACACGTTGTAAGTCGAAAAGCTTTCATGTTGCGTGTATGTCTAAGTGTGTAGCCTCAAAAGAGAAGGCACAGGACAGTTTTCTCTCGAAAGGATATGTAAGAATACCACTTCATAAGGAAATACAGTTTTGCAGAGTAAAGACATATACGTACGCATTGGAAACTCTTTACGAGAAGAAATAACGCAGAGTACAAAATTAGCTTGTATCTCCAAAACTACACGTTGTATCTCGAAAAGAATTGTTGTGGCGTGTACGTCTTAACATGTAGCATCTAAAGAGAACCAAAAGGAGAATTTTCTTTCGTCAAAATTTTTCAGAAAATCACGTTTTAAGGAAATCCCGCATCGTGCGAAATTATCTTGTTTTTCCTAAACAACACGTTGTAAGTCGAAAAGCTTTCATGTTGCGTGTATGTCTAAGTGTGTAGCCTCAAAAGAGAAGGCACAGGACAGTTTTCTCTCGAAAGGATATGTAAGAATACCACTTCATAAGGAAATACAGTTTTGCAGAGTAAAGACATATACGTACGCATTGGAAACTCTTTACGAGAAGAAATAACGCATAGTACAAAATTAGCTTGTATCTCCAAAACTACACGTTGTATCTCGAAAAGAATTGTTGTGGCGTGTACGTCTTAACATGTAGCATCTAAAGAGAACCAAAAGGAGAATTTTCTTTCGTCAAAATTTTTCAGAAAATCACGTTTTAAGGAAATCCCGCATCGTGCGAAATTATCTTGTTTTTCCTAAACAACACGTTGTAAGTCGAAAAGCTTTCATGTTGCGTGTATGTCTAAGTGTGTAGCCTCAAAAGAGAAGGCACAGGACAGTTTTCTCTCGAAAGGATATGTAAGAATACCACTTCATAAGGAAATACAGTTTTGCAGAGTAAAGACATATACGTACGCATTGGAAACTCTTTACGAGAAGAAATAACGCATAGTACAAAATTAGCTTGTATCTCCAAAACTACACGTTGTATCTCGAAAAGAATTGTTGTGGCGTGTACGTCTTAACATGTAGCATCTAAAGAGAACCAAAAGGAGAATTTTCTTTCGTCAAAATTTTTCAGAAAATCACGTTTTAAGCAAATCCCGCATCGTGCTAAATTATCTTGTTTTTCCTAAACAACACGTTGTAAGTCGAAAAGCTTTCATGTTGCGTGTATGTCTAAGTGTGTAGCCTCAAAAGAGAAGGCACAGGACAGTTTTCTCTCGAAAGGATATGTAAGAATACCACTTCATAAGGAAATACAGTTTTGCAGAGTAAAGACATATACGTACGCATTGGAAACTCTTTACGAGAAGAAATAACGCAGAGTACAAAATTAGCTTGTATCTCCAAAACTACACGTTGTATCTCGAAAAGAATTGTTGTGGCGTGTACATCTTAACATGTAGCATCTAAAGAGAACCAAAAGGAGAATTTTCTTTCGTCAAAATTTTTCAGAAAATCACGTTTTAAGGAAATCCCGCATCGTGCGAAATTATCTTGTTTTTCCTAAACAACACGTTGTAAGTCGAAAAGCTTTCATGTTGCGTGTATGTCTAAGTGTGTAGCCTCAAAAGAGAAGGCACAGGACAGTTTTCTCTCGAAAGGATATGTAAGAATACCACTTCATAAGGAAATACAGTTTTGCAGAGTAAAGACATATACGTACGCATTGGAAACTCTTTACGAGAAGAAATAACGCATAGTACAAAATTAGCTTGTATCTCCAAAACTACACGTTGTATCTCGAAAAGAATTGTTGTGGCGTGTACGTCTTAACATGTAGCATCTAAAGAGAACCAAAAGGAGAATTTTCTTTCGTCAAAATTTTTCAGAAAATCACGTTTTAAGCAAATCCCGCATCGTGCTAAATTATCTTGTTTTTCCTAAACAACACGTTGTAAGTCGAAAAGCTTTCATGTTGCGTGTATGTCTAAGTGTGTAGCCTCAAAAGAGAAGGCACAGGACAGTTTTCTCTCGAAAGGATATGTAAGAATACCACTTCATAAGGAAATACAGTTTTGCAGAGTAAAGACATATACGTACGCATTGGAAACTCTTTACGAGAAGAAATAACGCATAGTACAAAATTAGCTTGTATCTCCAAAACTACACGTTGTATCTCGAAAAGAATTGTTGTGGCGTGTACGTCTTAACATGTAGCATCTAAAGAGAACCAAAAGGAGAATTTTCTTTCGTCAAAATTTTTCAGAAAATCACGTTTTAAGGAAATCCCGCATCGTGCGAAATTATCTTGTTTTTCCTAAACAACACGTTGTAAGTCGAAAAGCTTTCATGTTGCGTGTATGTCTAAGTGTGTAGCCTCAAAAGAGAAGGCACAGGACAGTTTTCTCTCGAAAGGATATGTAAGAATACCACTTCATAAGGAAATACAGTTTTGCAGAGTAAAGACATATACGTACGCATTGGAAACTCTTTACGAGAAGAAATAACGCAGAGTACAAAATTAGCTTGTATCTCCAAAACTACACGTTGTATCTCGAAAAGAATTGTTGTGGCGTGTACGTCTTAACATGTAGCATCTAAAGAGAACCAAAAGGAGAATTTTCTTTCGTCAAAATTTTTCAGAAAATCACGTTTTAAGGAAATCCCGCATCGTGCGAAATTATCTTGTTTTTCCTAAACAACACGTTGTAAGTCGAAAAGCTTTCATGTTGCGTGTATGTCTAAGTGTGTAGCCTCAAAAGAGAAGGCACAGGACAGTTTTCTCTCGAAAGGATATGTAAGAATACCACTTCATAAGGAAATACAGTTTTGCAGAGTAAAGACATATACGTACGCATTGGAAACTCTTTACGAGAAGAAATAACGCATAGTACAAAATTAGCTTGTATCTCCAAAACTACACGTTGTATCTCGAAAAGAATTGTTGTGGCGTGTACGTCTTAACATGTAGCATCTAAAGAGAACCAAAAGGAGAATTTTCTTTCGTCAAAATTTTTCAGAAAATCACGTTTTAAGGAAATCCCGCATCGTGCGAAATTATCTTGTTTTTCCTAAACAACACGTTGTAAGTCGAAAAGCTTTCATGTTGCGTGTATGTCTAAGTGTGTAGCCTCAAAAGAGAAGGCACAGGACAGTTTTCTCTCGAAAGGATATGTAAGAATACCACTTCATAAGGAAATACAGTTTTGCAGAGTAAAGACATATACGTACGCATTGGAAACTCTTTACAAGAAGAAATAACGCATAGTACAAAATTAGCTTGTATCTCCAAAACTACACGTTGTATCTCGAAAAGAATTGTTGTGGCGTGTACGTCTTAACATGTAGCATCTAAAGAGAACCAAAAGGAGAATTTTCTTTCGTCAAAATTTTTCAGAAAATCACGTTTTAAGGAAATCCCGCATCGTGCGAAATTATCTTGTTTTTCCTATACAACACGTTGTAAGTCGAAAAGCTTTCATGTTGCGTGTATGTCTAAGTGTGTAGCCTCAAAAGAGAAGGCACAGGACAGTTTTCTCTCGAAAGGATATGTAAGAATACCACTTCATAAGGAAATACAGTTTTGCAGAGTAAAGACATATACGTACGCATTGGAAACTCTTTACGAGAAGAAATAACGCATAGTACAAAATTAGCTTGTATCTCCAAAACTACACGTTGTAGCTCGAAAAGAATTGTTGTGGCGTGTACGTCTTAACATGTAGCATCTAAAGAGAACCAAAAGGAGAATTTTCTTTCGTCAAAATTTTTCAGAAAATCACGTTTTAAGGAAATCCCGCATCGTGCGAAATTATCTTGTTTTTCCTAAACAACACGTTGTAAGTCGAAAAGCTTTCATGTTGCGTGTATGTCTAAGTGTGTAGCCTCAAAAGAGAAGGCACAGGACAGTTTTCTCTCGAAAGGATATGTAAGAATACCACTTCATAAGGAAATACAGTTTTGCAGAGTAAAGACATATACTTACGCATTGGAAACTCTTTACGAGAAGAAATAACGCATAGTACAAAATTAGCTTGTATCTCCAAAACTACACGTTGTATCTCGAAAAGAATTGTTGTGGCGTGTACGTCTTAACATGTAGCATCTAAAGAGAACCAAAAGGAGAATTTTCTTTCGTCAAAATTTTTCAGAAAATCACGTTTTAAGGAAATCCCGCATCGTGCGAAATTATCTTGTTTTTCCTAAACAACACGTTGTAAGTCGAAAAGCTTTCATGTTGCGTGTATGTCTAAGTGTGTAGCCTCAAAAGAGAAGGCACAGGACAGTTTTCTCTCGAAAGGATATGTAAGAATACCACTTCATAAGGAAATACAGTTTTGCAGAGTAAAGACATATATGTACGCATTGGAAACTCTTTACGAGAAGAACTAACGCATAGTACAAAATTAGCTTGTATCTCCAAAACTACACGTTGTATCTCGAAAAGAATTGTTGTGGCGTGTACGTCTTAACATGTAGCATCTAAAGAGAACCAAAAGGAGAATTTTCTTTCGTCAAAATTTTTCAGAAAATCACGTTTTAAGGAAATCCCGCATCGTGCGAAATTATCTTGTTTTTCCTAAACAACACGTTGTAAGTCGAAAAGCTTTCATGTTGCGTGTATGTCTAAGTGTGTAGCCTCAAAAGAGAAGGCACAGGACAGTTTTCTCTCGAAAGGATATGTAAGAATACCACTTCATAAGGAAATACAGTTTTGCAGAGTAAAGACATATACGTACGCATTGGAAACTCTTTACGAGAAGAAATAACGCAGAGTACAAAATTAGCTTGTATCTCCAAAACTACACGTTGTATCTCGAAAAGAATTGTTGTGGCGTGTACATCTTAACATGTAGCATCTAAAGAGAACCAAAAGGAGAATTTTCTTTCGTCAAAATTTTTCAGAAAATCACGTTTTAAGGAAATCCCGCATCGTGCGAAATTATCTTGTTTTTCCTAAACAACACGTTGTAAGTCGAAAAGCTTTCATGTTGCGTGTATGTCTAAGTGTGTAGCCTCAAAAGAGAAGGCACAGGACAGTTTTCTCTCGAAAGGATATGTAAGAATACCACTTCATAAGGAAATACAGTTTTGCAGAGTAAAGACATATACGTACGCATTGGAAACTCTTTACGAGAAGAAATAACGCATAGTACAAAATTAGCTTGTATCTCCAAAACTACACGTTGTATCTCGAAAAGAATTGTTGTGGCGTGTACGTCTTAACATGTAGCATCTAAAGAGAACCAAAAGGAGAATTTTCTTTCGTCAAAATTTTTCAGAAAATCACGTTTTAAGCAAATCCCGCATCGTGCTAAATTATCTTGTTTTTCCTAAACAACACGTTGTAAGTCGAAAAGCTTTCATGTTGCGTGTATGTCTAAGTGTGTAGCCTCAAAAGAGAAGGCACAGGACAGTTTTCTCTCGAAAGGATATGTAAGAATACCACTTCATAAGGAAATACAGTTTTGCAGAGTAAAGACATATACGTACGCATTGGAAACTCTTTACGAGAAGAAATAACGCATAGTACAAAATTAGCTTGTATCTCCAAAACTACACGTTGTATCTCGAAAAGAATTGTTGTGGCGTGTACGTCTTAACATGTAGCATCTAAAGAGAACCAAAAGGAGAATTTTCTTTCGTCAAAATTTTTCAGAAAATCACGTTTTAAGGAAATCCCGCATCGTGCGAAATTATCTTGTTTTTCCTAAACAACACGTTGTAAGTCGAAAAGCTTTCATGTTGCGTGTATGTCTAAGTGTGTAGCCTCAAAAGAGAAGGCACAGGACAGTTTTCTCTCGAAAGGATATGTAAGAATACCACTTCATAAGGAAATACAGTTTTGCAGAGTAAAGACATATACGTACGCATTGGAAACTCTTTACGAGAAGAAATAACGCAGAGTACAAAATTAGCTTGTATCTCCAAAACTACACGTTGTATCTCGAAAAGAATTGTTGTGGCGTGTACGTCTTAACATGTAGCATCTAAAGAGAACCAAAAGGAGAATTTTCTTTCGTCAAAATTTTTCAGAAAATCACGTTTTAAGGAAATCCCGCATCGTGCGAAATTATCTTGTTTTTCCTAAACAACACGTTGTAAGTCGAAAAGCTTTCATGTTGCGTGTATGTCTAAGTGTGTAGCCTCAAAAGAGAAGGCACAGGACAGTTTTCTCTCGAAAGGATATGTAAGAATACCACTTCATAAGGAAATACAGTTTTGCAGAGTAAAGACATATACGTACGCATTGGAAACTCTTTACGAGAAGAAATAACGCATAGTACAAAATTAGCTTGTATCTCCAAAACTACACGTTGTATCTCGAAAAGAATTGTTGTGGCGTGTACGTCTTAACATGTAGCATCTAAAGAGAACCAAAAGGAGAATTTTCTTTCGTCAAAATTTTTCAGAAAATCACGTTTTAAGGAAATCCCGCATCGTGCGAAATTATCTTGTTTTTCCTAAACAACACGTTGTAAGTCGAAAAGCTTTCATGTTGCGTGTATGTCTAAGTGTGTAGCCTCAAAAGAGAAGGCACAGGACAGTTTTCTCTCGAAAGGATATGTAAGAATACCACTTCATAAGGAAATACAGTTTTGCAGAGTAAAGACATATACGTACGCATTGGAAACTCTTTACAAGAAGAAATAACGCATAGTACAAAATTAGCTTGTATCTCCAAAACTACACGTTGTATCTCGAAAAGAATTGTTGTGGCGTGTACGTCTTAACATGTAGCATCTAAAGAGAACCAAAAGGAGAATTTTCTTTCGTCAAAATTTTTCAGAAAATCACGTTTTAAGGAAATCCCGCATCGTGCGAAATTATCTTGTTTTTCCTAAACAACACGTTGTAAGTCGAAAAGCTTTCATGTTGCGTGTATGTCTAAGTGTGTAGCCTCAAAAGAGAAGGCACAGGACAGTTTTCTCTCGAAAGGATATGTAAGAATACCACTTCATAAGGAAATACAGTTTTGCAGAGTAAAGACATATACGTACGCATTGGAAACTCTTTACGAGAAGAAATAACGCATAGTACAAAATTAGCTTGTATCTCCAAAACTACACGTTGTAGCTCGAAAAGAATTGTTGTGGCGTGTACGTCTTAACATGTAGCATCTAAAGAGAACCAAAAGGAGAATTTTCTTTCGTCAAAATTTTTCAGAAAATCACGTTTTAAGGAAATCCCGCATCGTGCGAAATTATCTTGTTTTTCCTAAACAACACGTTGTAAGTCGAAAAGCTTTCATGTTGCGTGTATGTCTAAGTGTGTAGCCTCAAAAGAGAAGGCACAGGACAGTTTTCTCTCGAAAGGATATGTAAGAATACCACTTCATAAGGAAATACAGTTTTGCAGAGTAAAGACATATACTTACGCATTGGAAACTCTTTACGAGAAGAAATAACGCATAGTACAAAATTAGCTTGTATCTCCAAAACTACACGTTGTATCTCGAAAAGAATTGTTGTGGCGTGTACGTCTTAACATGTAGCATCTAAAGAGAACCAAAAGGAGAATTTTCTTTCGTCAAAATTTTTCAGAAAATCACGTTTTAAGGAAATCCCGCATCGTGCGAAATTATCTTGTTTTTCCTAAACAACACGTTGTAATTCGAAAAGCTTTCATGTTGCGTGTGTGTCTAAGTGTGTAGCCTCAAAAGAGAAGGCACAGGACAGTTTTCTCTCGAAAGGATATGTAAGAATACCACTTCATAAGGAAATACAGTTTTGCAGAGTAAAGACATATATGTACGCATTGGAAACTCTTTACGAGAAGAACTAACGCATAGTACAAAATTAGCTTGTATCTCCAAAACTACACGTTGTATCTCGAAAAGAATTGTTGTGGCGTGTACGTCTTAACATGTAGCATCTAAAGAGAACCAAAAGGAGAATTTTCTTTCGTCAAAATTTTTCAGAAAATCACGTTTTAAGGAAATCCCGCATCGTGCGAAATTATCTTGTTTTTCCTAAACAACACGTTGTAAGTCGAAAAGCTTTCATGTTGCGTGTATGTCTAAGTGTGTAGCCTCAAAAGAGAAGGCACAGGACAGTTTTCTCTCGAAAGGATATGTAAGAATACCACTTCATAAGGAAATACAGTTTTGCAGAGTAAAGATATATACGTACGCATTGAAACTCTTTACGAGAAGAAATAACGCAGAGTACAAAATTAGCTTGTATCTCCAAAACTACACGTTGTATCTCGAAAAGAATTGTTGTGGCGTGTACGTCTTAACATGTAGCATCTAAAGAGAACCAAAAGGAGAATTTTCTTTCGTCAAAATTTTTCAGAAAATCACGTTTTAAGGAAATCCCGCATCGTGCGAAATTATCTTGTTTTTCCTAAACAACACGTTGTAAGTCGAAAAGCTTTCATGTTGCGTGTATGTCTAAGTGTGTAGCCTCAAAAGAGAAGGCACAGGACAGTTTTCTCTCGAAAGGATATGTAAGAATACCACTTCATAAGGAAATACAGTTTTGCAGAGTAAAGACATATACGTACGCATTGGAAACTCTTTACGAGAAGAAATAACGCATAGTACAAAATTAGCTTGTATCTCCAAAACTACACGTTGTATCTCGAAAAGAATTGTTGTGGCGTGTACGTCTTAACATGTAGCATCTAAAGAGAACCAAAAGGAGAATTTTCTTTCGTCAAAATTTTTCAGAAAATCACGTTTTAAGGAAATCCCGCATCGTGCGAAATTATCTTGTTTTTCCTAAACAACACGTTGTAAGTCGAAAAGCTTTCATGTTGCGTGTATGTCTAAGTGTGTAGCCTCAAAAGAGAAGGCACAGGACAGTTTTCTCTCGAAAGGATATGTAAGAATACCACTTCATAAGGAAATACAGTTTTGCAGAGTAAAGACATATACGTACGCATTGGAAACTCTTTACGAGAAGAAATAACGCATAGTACAAAATTAGCTTGTATCTCCAAAACTACACGTTGTATCTCGAAAAGAATTGTTGTGGCGTGTACGTCTTAACATGTAGCATCTAAAGAGAACCAAAAGGAGAATTTTCTTTCGTCAAAATTTTTCAGAAAATCACGTTTTAAGGAAATCCCGCATCGTGCGAAATTATCTTGTTTTTCCTAAACAACACGTTGTAAGTCGAAAAGCTTTCATGTTGCGTGTATGTCTAAGTGTGTAGCCTCAAAAGAGAAGGCACAGGACAGTTTTCTCTCGAAAGGATATGTAAGAATACCACTTCATAAGGAAATACAGTTTTGCAGAGTAAAGACATATACGTACGCATTGGAAACTCTTTACGAGAAGAAATAACGCATAGTACAAAATTAGCTTGTATCTCCAAAACTACACGTTGTATCTCGAAAAGAATTGTTGTGGCGTGTACGTCTTAACATGTAGCATCTAAAGAGAACCAAAAGGAGAATTTTCTTTCGTCAAAATTTTTCAGAAAATCACGTTTTAAGGAAATCCCGCATCGTGCGAAATTATCTTGTTTTTCCTAAACAACACGTTGTAAGTCGAAAAGCTTTCATGTTGCGTGTATGTCTAAGTGTGTAGCTTCAAAAGAGAAGGCACAGGACAGTTTTCTCTCGAAAGGATATGTAAGAATACCACTTCATAAGGAAATACAGTTTTGCAGAGTAAAGACATATATGTACGCATTGGAAACTCTTTACGAGAAGAACTAACGCATAGTACAAAATTAGCTTGTATCTCCAAAACTACACGTTGTATCTCGAAAAGAATTGTTGTGGCGTGTACGTCTTAACATGTAGCATCTAAAGAGAACCAAAAGGAGAATTTTCTTTCGTCAAAATTTTTCAGAAAATCACGTTTTAAGGAAATCCCGCATCGTGTGAAATTATCTTGTTTTTCCTAAACAACACGTTGTAAGTCGAAAAGCTTTCATGTTGCGTGTATGTCCAAGTGTGTAGCCTCAAAAGAGAAGGCACAGGACAGTTTTCTCTCGAAAGGATATGTAAGAATACCACTTCATAAGGAAATACAGTTTTGCAGAGTAAAGACATATACGTACGCATTGGAAACTCTTTACGAGAAGAAATAACGCATAGTACAAAATTAGCTTGTATCTCCAAAACTACACGTTGTATCTCGAAAAGAATTGTTGTGGCGTGTACGTCTTAACATGTAGCATCTAAAGAGAACCAAAAGGAGAATTTTCTTTCGTCAAAATTTTTCAGAAAATCACGTTTTAAGGAAATCCCGCATCGTGCGAAATTATCTTGTTTTTCCTAAACAACACGTTGTAAGTCGAAAAGCTTTCATGTTGCGTGTATGTCTAAGTGTGTAGCCTCAAAAGAGAAGGCACAGGACAGTTTTCTCTCGAAAGGATATGTAAGAATACCACTTCATAAGGAAATACAGTTTTGCAGAGTAAAGACATATACGTACGCATTGGAAACTCTTTACGAGAAGAAATAACGCATAGTACAAAATTAGCTTGTATCTCCAAAACTACACGTTGTATCTCGAAAAGAATTGTTGTGGCGTGTACGTCTTAACATGTAGCATCTAAAGAGAACCAAAAGGAGAATTTTCTTTCGTCAAAATTTTTCAGAAAATCACGTAAAACGTGAAATCCCGCATCGTGCGAAATTATCTTGTTTTTCCTAAACAACACGTTGTAAGTCGAAAAGCTTTCATGTTGCGTGTATGTCTAAGTGTGTAGCCTCAAAAGAGAAGGCACAGGACAGTTTTCTCTCGAAAGGATATATAAGAATACCACTTCATAAGGAAATACAGTTTTGCAGAGTAAAGACATATAAGTACGCTTTGGAAACTCTTTACGAGAAATAACGCATAGTACAAAATTAGCTTGTATCTCCAAAACTACACGTTGTATCTCGAAAAGAATTGTTGTGGCGTGTACGTCTTAACATGTAGCATCTAAAGAGAACCAAAAGGAGAATTTTCTTTCGTCAAAATTTTTCAGAAAATCACGTTTTAAGGAAATCCCGCATCGTGCGAAATTATCTTGTTTTTCCTAAACAACACGTTGTAAGTCGAAAAGCTTTCATGTTGCGTGTATGTCTAAGTGTGTAGCCTCAAAAGAGAAGGCACAGGACAGTTTTCTCTCGAAAGGATATGTAAGAATACCACTTCATAAGGAAATACAGTTTTGCAGAGTAAAGACATATACGTACGCATTGGAAACTCTTTACGAGAAGAACTAACGCATAGTACAAAATTAGCTTGTATCTCCAAAACTACACGTTGTAGCTCGAAAAGAATTGTTGTGGCGTGTACGTCTTAACATGTAGCATCTAAAGAGAACCAAAAGGAGAATTTTCTTTCGTCAAAATTTTTCAGAAAATCACGTTTTAAGGAAATCCCGCATCGTGCGAAATTATCTTGTTTTTCCTAAACAACACGTTGTAAGTCGAAAAGCTTTCATGTTGCGTGTATGTCTAAGTGTGTAGCCTCAAAAGAGAAGGCACAGGACAGTTTTCTCTCGAAAGGATATGTAAGAATACCACTTCATAAGGAAATACAGTTTTGCAGAGTAAAGACATATACGTACGCATTGGAAACTCTTTACGAGAAGAAATAACGCAGAGTACAAAATTAGCTTGTATCTCCAAAACTACACGTTGTATCTCGAAAAGAATTGTTGTGGCGTGTACGTCTTAACATGTAGCATCTAAAGAGAACCAAAAGGAGAATTTTCTTTCGTCAAAATTTTTCAGAAAATCACGTTTTAAGGAAATCCCGCATCGTGCGAAATTATCTTGTTTTTCCTAAACAACACGTTGTAAGTCGAAAAGCTTTCATGTTGCGTGTATGTCTAAGTGTGTAGCCTCAAAAGAGAAGGCACAGGACAGTTTTCTCTCGAAAGGATATGTAAGAATACCACTTCATAAGGAAATACAGTTTTGCAGAGTAAAGACATATATGTACGCATTGGAAACTCTTTACGAGAAGAACTAACGCATAGTACAAAATTAGCTTGTATCTCCAAAACTACACGTTGTATCTCGAAAAGAATTGTTGTGGCGTGTACGTCTTAACATGTAGCATCTAAAGAGAACCAAAAGGAGAATTTTCTTTCGTCAAAATTTTTCAGAAAATCACGTTTTAAGGAAATCCCGCATCGTGCGAAATTATCTTGTTTTTCCTAAACAACACGTTGTAAGTCGAAAAGCTTTCATGTTGCGTGTATGTCTAAGTGTGTAGCCTCAAAAGAGAAGGCACAGGACAGTTTTCTCTCGAAAGGATATGTAAGAATACCACTTCATAAGGAAATACAGTTTTGCAGAGTAAAGACATATACGTACGCATTGGAAACTCTTTACGAGAAGAAATAACGCATAGTACAAAATTAGCTTGTATCTCCAAAACTACACGTTGTATCTCGAAAAGAATTGTTGTGGCGTGTACGTCTTAACATGTAGCATCTAAAGAGAACCAAAAGGAGAATTTTCTTTCGTCAAAATTTTTCAGAAAATCACGTTTTAAGGAAATCCCGCATCGTGCGAAATTATCTTGTTTTTCCTAAACAACACGTTGTAAGTCGAAAAGCTTTCATGTTGCGTGTATGTCTAAGTGTGTAGCCTCAAAAGAGAAGGCACAGGACAGTTTTCTCTCGAAAGGATATGTAAGAATACCACTTCATAAGGAAATACAGTTTTGCAGAGTAAAGACATATACGTACGCATTGGAAACTCTTTACGAGAAGAAATAACGCATAGTACAAAATTAGCTTGTATCTCCAAAACTACACGTTGTATCTCGAAAAGAATTGTTGTGGCGTGTACGTCTTAACATGTAGCATCTAAAGAGAACCAAAAGGAGAATTTTCTTTCGTCAAAATTTTTCAGAAAATCACGTTTTAAGGAAATCCCGCATCGTGCGAAATTATCTTGTTTTTCCTAAACAACACATTGTAAGTCGAAAAGCTTTCATGTTGCGTGTATGTCTAAGTGTGTAGCCTCAAAAGAGAAGGCACAGGACAGTTTTCTCTCGAAAGGATATGTAAGAATACCACTTCATAAGGAAATACAGTTTTGCAGAGTAAAGACATATACGTACGCATTGGAAACTCTTTACGAGAAGAAATAACGCATAGTACAAAATTAGCTTGTATCTCCAAAACTACACGTTGTATCTCGAAAAGAATTGTTGTGGCGTGTACGTCTTAACATGTAGCATCTAAAGAGAACCAAAAGGAGAATTTTCTTTCGTCAAAATTTTTCAGAAAATCACGTTTTAAGGAAATCCCGCATCGTGCGAAATTATCTTGTTTTTCCTAAACAACACGTTGTAAGTCGAAAAGCTTTCATGTTGCGTGTATGTCTAAGTGTGTAGCCTCAAAAGAGAAGGCACAGGACAGTTTTCTCTCGAAAGGATATGTAAGAATACCACTTCATAAGGAAATACAGTTTTGCAGAGTAAAGACATATACGTACGCATTGGAAACTCTTTACGAGAAGAAATAACGCATAGTACAAAATTAGCTTGTATCTCCAAAACTACACGTTGTATCTCGAAAAGAATTGTTGTGGCGTGTACGTCTTAACATGTAGCATCTAAAGAGAACCAAAAGGAGAATTTTCTTTCGTCAAAATTTTTCAGAAAATCACGTTTTAAGGAAATCCCGCATCGTGCGAAATTATCTTGTTTTTCCTAAACAACACGTTGTAAGTCGAAAAGCTTTCATGTTGCGTGTATGTCTAAGTGTGTAGCCTCAAAAGAGAAGGCACAGGACAGTTTTCTCTCGAAAGGATATGTAAGAATACCACTTCATAAGGAAATACAGTTTTGCAGAGTAAAGACATATACGTACGCATTGGAAACTCTTTACGAGAAGAAATAACGCATAGTACAAAATTAGCTTGTATCTCCAAAACTACACGTTGTATCTCGAAAAGAATTGTTGTGGCGTGTACGTCTTAACATGTAGCATCTAAAGAGAACCAAAAGGAGAATTTTCTTTCGTCAAAATTTTTCAGAAAATCACGTTTTAAGGAAATCCCGCATCGTGCGAAATTATCTTGTTTTTCCTAAACAACACGTTGTAAGTCGAAAAGCTTTCATGTTGCGTGTATGTCTAAGTGTGTAGCCTCAAAAGAGAAGGCACAGGACAGTTTTCTCTCGAAAGGATATGTAAGAATACCACTTCATAAGGAAATACAGTTTTGCAGAGTAAAGACATATACGTACGCATTGGAAACTCTTTACGAGAAGAAATAATGCAGAGTACAAAATTAGCTTGTATCTCCAAAACTACACGTTGTATCTCGAAAAGAATTGTTGTGGCGTGTACGTCTTAACATGTAGCATCTAAAGAGAACCAAAAGGAGAATTTTCTTTCGTCAAAATTTTTCAGAAAATCACGTTTTAAGGAAATCCCGCATCGTGCGAAATTATCTTGTTTTTCCTAAACAACACGTTGTAAGTCGAAAAGCTTTCATGTTGCGTGTATGTCTAAGTGTGTAGCCTCAAAAGAGAAGGCACAGGACAGTTTTCTCTCGAAAGGATATGTAAGAATACCACTTCATAAGGAAATACAGTTTTGCAGAGTAAAGACATATACGTACGCATTGGAAACTCTTTACGAGAAGAAATAACGCATAGTACAAAATTAGCTTGTATCTCCAAAACTACACGTTGTATCTCGAAAAGAATTGTTGTGGCGTGTACGTCTTAACATGTAGCATCTAAAGAGAACCAAAAGGAGAATTTTCTTTCGTCAAAATTTTTCAGAAAATCACGTTTTAAGGAAATCCCGCATCGTGCGAAATTATCTTGTTTTTCCTAAACAACACGTTGTAAGTCGAAAAGCTTTCATGTTGCGTGTATGTCTAAGTGTGTAGCCTCAAAAGAGAAGGCACAGGACAGTTTTCTCTCGAAAGGATATGTAAGAATACCACTTCATAAGGAAATACAGTTTTGCAGAGTAAAGACATATACGTACGCATTGGAAACTCTTTACGAGAAGAAATAACGCAGAGTACAAAATTAGCTTGTATCTCCAAAACTACACGTTGTATCTCGAAAAGAATTGTTGTGGCGTGTACATCTTAACATGTAGCATCTAAAGAGAACCAAAAGGAGAATTTTCTTTCGTCAAAATTTTTCAGAAAATCACGTTTTAAGGAAATCCCGCATCGTGCGAAATTATCTTGTTTTTCCTAAACAACACGTTGTAAGTCGAAAAGCTTTCATGTTGCGTGTATGTCTAAGTGTGTAGCCTCAAAAGAGAAGGCACAGGACAGTTTTCTCTCGAAAGGATATGTAAGAATACCACTTCATAAGGAAATACAGTTTTGCAGAGTAAAGACATATACGTACGCATTGGAAACTCTTTACGAGAAGAAATAACGCATAGTACAAAATTAGCTTGTATCTCCAAAACTACACGTTGTATCTCGAAAAGAATTGTTGTGGCGTGTACGTCTTAACATGTAGCATCTAAAGAGAACCAAAAGGAGAATTTTCTTTCGTCAAAATTTTTCAGAAAATCACGTTTTAAGCAAATCCCGCATCGTGCTAAATTATCTTGTTTTTCCTAAACAACACGTTGTAAGTCGAAAAGCTTTCATGTTGCGTGTATGTCTAAGTGTGTAGCCTCAAAAGAGAAGGCACAGGACAGTTTTCTCTCGAAAGGATATGTAAGAATACCACTTCATAAGGAAATACAGTTTTGCAGAGTAAAGACATATACGTACGCATTGGAAACTCTTTACGAGAAGAAATAACGCAGAGTACAAAATTAGCTTGTATCTCCAAAACTACACGTTGTATCTCGAAAAGAATTGTTGTGGCGTGTACGTCTTAACATGTAGCATCTAAAGAGAACCAAAAGGAGAATTTTCTTTCGTCAAAATTTTTCAGAAAATCACGTTTTAAGGAAATCGCGCATCGTGCGAAATTATCTTGTTTTTCCTAAACAACACGTTGTAAGTCGAAAAGCTTTCATGTTGCGTGTATGTCTAAGTGTGTAGCCTCAAAAGAGAAGGCACAGGACAGTTTTCTATCGAAAGGATATGTAAGAATACCACTTCATAAGGAAATACAGTTTTGCAGAGTAAAGACATATACGTACGCATTGGAAACTCTTTACGAGAAGAAATAACGCATAGTACAAAATTAGCTTGTATCTCCAAAACTACACGTTGTATCTCGAAAAGAATTGTTGTGGCGTGTACGTCTTAACATGTAGCATCTAAAGAGAACCAAAAGGAGAATTTTCTTTCGTCAAAATTTTTCAGAAAATCACGTTTTAAGGAAATCCCGCATCGTGCGAAATTATCTTGTTTTTCCTAAACAACACGTTGTAAGTCGAAAAGCTTTCATGTTGCGTGTATGTCTAAGTGTGTAGCCTCAAAAGAGAAGGCACAGGACAGTTTTCTCTCGAAAGGATATGTAAGAATACCACTTCATAAGGAAATACAGTTTTGCAGAGTAAAGACATATACGTACGCATTGGAAACTCTTTACGAGAAGAAATAACGCAGAGTACAAAATTAGCTTGTATCTCCAAAACTACACGTTGTATCTCGAAAAGAATTGTTGTGGCGTGTACATCTTAACATGTAGCATCTAAAGAGAACCAAAAGGAGAATTTTCTTTCGTCAAAATTTTTCAGAAAATCACGTTTTAAGGAAATCCCGCATCGTGCGAAATTATCTTGTTTTTCCTAAACAACACGTTGTAAGTCGAAAAGCTTTCATGTTGC
Source organism: Apodemus sylvaticus (assembly GCF_947179515.1). NCBI lineage: Eukaryota > Metazoa > Chordata > Mammalia > Rodentia > Muridae > Apodemus > Apodemus sylvaticus. The sequence goes on along the minus strand of NW_026263067.1, from coordinate 181,464 downwards.
GTGTATGTCTAAGTGTGTAGCCTCAAAAGAGAAGGCACAGGACAGTTTTCTCTCGAAAGGATATGTAAGAATACCACTTCATAAGGAAATACAGTTTTGCAGAGTAAAGACATATACGTACGCATTGGAAACTCTTTACGAGAAGAAATAACGCATAGTACAAAATTAGCTTATATCTCCAAAACTACACGTTGTATCTCGAAAAGAATTGTTGTGGCGTGTACGTCTTAACATGTAGCATCTAAAGAGAACCAAAAGGAGAATTTTCTTTCGTCAAAATTTTTCAGAAAATCACGTTTTAAGCAAATCCCGCATCGTGCTAAATTATCTTGTTTTTCCTAAACAACACGTTGTAAGTCGAAAAGCTTTCATGTTGCGTGTATGTCTAAGTGTGTAGCCTCAAAAGAGAAGGCACAGGACAGTTTTCTCTCGAAAGGATATGTAAGAATACCACTTCATAAGGAAATACAGTTTTGCAGAGTAAAGACATATACGTACGCATTGGAAACTCTTTACGAGAAGAAATAACGCAGAGTACAAAATTAGCTTGTATCTCCAAAACTACACGTTGTATCTCGAAAAGAATTGTTGTGGCGTGTACGTCTTAACATGTAGCATCTAAAGAGAACCAAAAGGAGAATTTTCTTTCGTCAAAATTTTTCAGAAAATCACGTTTTAAGGAAATCGCGCATCGTGCGAAATTATCTTGTTTTTCCTAAACAACACGTTGTAAGTCGAAAAGCTTTCATGTTGCGTGTATGTCTAAGTGTGTAGCCTCAAAAGAGAAGGCACAGGACAGTTTTCTATCGAAAGGATATGTAAGAATACCACTTCATAAGGAAATACAGTTTTGCAGAGTAAAGACATATACGTACGCATTGGAAACTCTTTACGAGAAGAAATAACGCATAGTACAAAATTAGCTTGTATCTCCAAAACTACACGTTGTATCTCGAAAAGAATTGTTGTGGCGTGTACGTCTTAACATGTAGCATCTAAAGAGAACCAAAAGGAGAATTTTCTTTCGTCAAAATTTTTCAGAAAATCACATTTTAAGGAAATCCCGCATCGTGCGAAATTATCTTGTTTTTCCTAAACAACACGTTGTAAGTCGAAAAGCTTTCATGTTGCGTGTATGTCTAAGTGTGTAGCCTCAAAAGAGAAGGCACAGGACAGTTTTCTCTCGAAAGGATATGTAAGAATACCACTTCATAAGGAAATACAGTTTTGCAGAGTAAAGACATATACGTACGCATTGGAAACTCTTTACGAGAAGAAATAACGCAGAGTACAAATTAGCTTGTATCTCCAAAACTACACGTTGTATCTCGAAAAGAATTGTTGTGGCGTGTACGTCTTAACATGTAGCATCTAAAGAGAACCAAAAGGAGAATTTTCTTTCGTCAAAATTTTTCAGAAAATCACGTTTTAAGGAAATCCCGCATCGTGCGAAATTATCTTGTTTTTCCTAAACAACATGTTGTAAGTCGAAAAGCTTTCATGTTGCGTGTATGTCTAAGTGTGTAGCCTCAAAAGAGAAGGCACAGGACAGTTTTCTCTCGAAAGGATATGTAAGAATACCACTTCATAAGGAAATACAGTTTTGCAGAGTAAAGACATATACGTACGCATTGGAAACTCTTTACGAGAAGAAATAACGCATAGTACAAAATTAGCTTGTATCTCCAAAACTACACGTTGTATCTCGAAAAGAATTGTTGTGGCGTGTACGTCTTAACATGTAGCATCTAAAGAGAACCAAAAGGAGAATTTTCTTTCGTCAAAATTTTTCAGAAAATCAAGTTTTAAGGAAATCCCGCATCGTGCGAAATTATCTTGTTTTTCCTAAACAACACGTTGTAAGTCGAAAAGCTTTCATGTTGCGTGTATGTCTAAGTGTGTAGCCTCAAAAGAGAAGGCACAGGACAGTTTTCTCTCGAAAGGATATGTAAGAATACCACTTCATAAGGAAATACAGTTTTGCAGAGTAAAGACATATACGTACGCATTGGAAACTCTTTACGAGAAGAAATAACGCAGAGTACAAAATTAGCTTGTATCTCCAAAACTACACGTTGTATCTCGAAAAGAATTGTTGTGGCGTGTACGTCTTAACATGTAGCATCTAAAGAGAACCAAAAGGAGAATTTTCTTTCGTCAAAATTTTTCAGAAAATCACGTTTTAAGGAAATCGCGCATCGTGCGAAATTATCTTGTTTTTCCTAAACAACACGTTGTAAGTCGAAAAGCTTTCATGTTGCGTGTATGTCTAAGTGTGTAGCCTCAAAAGAGAAGGCACAGGACAGTTTTCTATCGAAAGGATATGTAAGAATACCACTTCATAAGGAAATACAGTTTTGCAGAGTAAAGACATATACGTACGCATTGGAAACTCTTTACGAGAAGAAATAACGCATAGTACAAAATTAGCTTGTATCTCCAAAACTACACGTTGTATCTCGAAAAGAATTGTTGTGGCGTGTACGTCTTAACATGTAGCATCTAAAGAGAACCAAAAGGAGAATTTTCTTTCGTCAAAATTTTTCAGAAAATCACATTTTAAGGAAATCCCGCATCGTGCGAAATTATCTTGTTTTTCCTAAACAACACGTTGTAAGTCGAAAAGCTTTCATGTTGCGTGTATGTCTAAGTGTGTAGCCTCAAAAGAGAAGGCACAGGACAGTTTTCTCTCGAAAGGATATGTAAGAATACCACTTCATAAGGAAATACAGTTTTGCAGAGTAAAGACATATACGTACGCATTGGAAACTCTTTACGAGAAGAAATAACGCAGAGTACAAATTAGCTTGTATCTCCAAAACTACACGTTGTATCTCGAAAAGAATTGTTGTGGCGTGTACGTCTTAACATGTAGCATCTAAAGAGAACCAAAAGGAGAATTTTCTTTCGTCAAAATTTTTCAGAAAATCACGTTTTAAGGAAATCCCGCATCGTGCGAAATTATCTTGTTTTTCCTAAACAACATGTTGTAAGTCGAAAAGCTTTCATGTTGCGTGTATGTCTAAGTGTGTAGCCTCAAAAGAGAAGGCACAGGACAGTTTTCTCTCGAAAGGATATGTAAGAATACCACTTCATAAGGAAATACAGTTTTGCAGAGTAAAGACATATACGTACGCATTGGAAACTCTTTACGAGAAGAAATAACGCATAGTACAAAATTAGCTTGTATCTCCAAAACTACACGTTGTATCTCGAAAAGAATTGTTGTGGCGTGTACGTCTTAACATGTAGCATCTAAAGAGAACCAAAAGGAGAATTTTCTTTCGTCAAAATTTTTCAGAAAATCAAGTTTTAAGGAAATCCCGCATCGTGCGAAATTATCTTGTTTTTCCTAAACAACACGTTGTAAGTCGAAAAGCTTTCATGTTGCGTGTATGTCTAAGTGTGTAGCCTCAAAAGAGAAGGCACAGGACAGTTTTCTCTCGAAAGGATATGTAAGAATACCACTTCATAAGGAAATACAGTTTTGCAGAGTAAAGACATATACGTACGCATTGGAAACTCTTTACGAGAAGAAATAACGCAGAGTACAAAATTAGCTTGTATCTCCAAAACTACACGTTGTATCTCGAAAAGAATTGTTGTGGCGTGTACGTCTTAACATGTAGCATCTAAAGAGAACCAAAAGGAGAATTTTCTTTCGTCAAAATTTTTCAGAAAATCACGTTTTAAGGAAATCCCGCATCGTGCGAAATTATCTTGTTTTTCCTAAACAACACGTTGTAAGTCGAAAAGCTTTCATGTTGCGTGTATGTCTAAGTGTGTAGCCTCAAAAGAGAAGGCACAGGACAGTTTTCTCTCGAAAGGATATGTAAGAATACCACTTCATAAGGAAATACAGTTTTGCAGAGTAAAGACATATACGTACGCATTGGAAACTCTTTACGAGAAGAAATAACGCAGAGTACAAAATTAGCTTGTATCTCCAAAACTACACGTTGTATCTCGAAAAGAATTGTTGTGGCGTGTACATCTTAACATGTAGCATCTAAAGAGAACCAAAAGGAGAATTTTCTTTCGTCAAAATTTTTCAGAAAATCACGTTTTAAGGAAATCCCGCATCGTGCGAAATTATCTTGTTTTTCCTAAACAACACGTTGTAAGTCGAAAAGCTTTCATGTTGCGTGTATGTCTAAGTGTGTAGCCTCAAAAGAGAAGGCACAGGACAGTTTTCTCTCGAAAGGATATGTAAGAATACCACTTCATAAGGAAATACAGTTTTGCAGAGTAAAGACATATACGTACGCATTGGAAACTCTTTACGAGAAGAAATAACGCATAGTACAAAATTAGCTTGTATCTCGAAAACTACACGTTGTATCTCGAAAAGAATTGTTGTGGCGTGTACGTCTTAACATGTAGCATCTAAAGAGAACCAAAAGGAGAATTTTCTTTCGTCAAAATTTTTCAGAAAATCACGTTTTAAGCAAATCCCGCATCGTGCTAAATTATCTTGTTTTTCCTAAACAACACGTTGTAAGTCGAAAAGCTTTCATGTTGCGTGTATGTCTAAGTGTGTAGCCTCAAAAGAGAAGGCACAGGACAGTTTTCTCTCGAAAGGATATGTAAGAATACCACTTCATAAGGAAATACAGTTTTGCAGAGTAAAGACATATACGTACGCATTGGAAACTCTTTACGAGAAGAAATAACGCAGAGTACAAAATTAGCTTGTATCTCCAAAACTACACGTTGTATCTCGAAAAGAATTGTTGTGGCGTGTACGTCTTAACATGTAGCATCTAAAGAGAACCAAAAGGAGAATTTTCTTTCGTCAAAATTTTTCAGAAAATCACGTTTTAAGCAAATCCCGCATCGTGCGAAATTATCTTGTTTTTCCTAAACAACACGTTGTAAGTCGAAAAGCTTTCATGTTGCGTGTATGTCTAAGTGTGTAGCCTCAAAAGAGAAGGCACAGGACAGTTTTCTCTCGAAAGGATATGTAAGAATACCACTTCATAAGGAAATACAGTTTTGCAGAGTAAAGACATATACGTACGCATTGGAAACTCTTTACGAGAAGAAATAACGCATAGTACAAAATTAGCTTGTATCTCCAAAACTACACGTTGTATCTCGAAAAGAATTGTTGTGGCGTGTACGTCTTAACATGTAGCATCTAAAGAGAACCAAAAGGAGAATTTTCTTTCGTCAAAATTTTTCAGAAAATCACGTTTTAAGGAAATCCCGCATCGTGCGAAATTATCTTGTTTTTCCTAAACAACACGTTGTAAGTCGAAAAGCTTTCATGTTGCGTGTATGTCTAAGTGTGTAGCCTCAAAAGAGAAGGCACAGGACAGTTTTCTCTCGAAAGGATATGTAAGAATACCACTTCATAAGGAAATACAGTTTTGCAGAGTAAAGACATATACGTACGCATTGGAAACTCTTTACGAGAAGAAATAACGCAGAGTACAAAATTAGCTTGTATCTCCAAAACTACACGTTGTATCTCGAAAAGAATTGTTGTGGCGTGTACGTCTTAACATGTAGCATCTAAAGAGAACCAAAAGGAGAATTTTCTTTCGTCAAAATTTTTCAGAAAATCACGTTTTAAGGAAATCCCGCATCGTGCGAAATTATCTTGTTTTTCCTAAACAACACGTTGTAAGTCGAAAAGCTTTCATGTTGCGTGTATGTCTAAGTGTGTAGCCTCAAAAGAGAAGGCACAGGACAGTTTTCTCTCGAAAGGATATGTAAGAATACCACTTCATAAGGAAATACAGTTTTGCAGAGTAAAGACATATACGTACGCATTGGAAACTCTTTACGAGAAGAAATAACGCATAGTACAAAATTAGCTTGTATCTCCAAAACTACACGTTGTATCTCGAAAAGAATAGTTGTGGCGTGTACGTCTTAACATGTAGCATCTAAAGAGAACCAAAAGGAGAATTTTCTTTCGTCAAAATTTTTCAGAAAATCACGTTTTAAGGAAATCCCGCATCGTGCGAAATTATCTTGTTTTTCCTAAACAACACATTGTAAGTCGAAAAGCTTTCATGTTGCGTGTATGTCTAAGTGTGTAGCCTCAAAAGAGAAGGCACAGGACAGTTTTCTCTCGAAAGGATATGTAAGAATACCACTTCATAAGGAAATACAGTTTTGCAGAGTAAAGACATATACGTACGCATTGGAAACTTCTTACGAGAAGAAATAACGCATAGTACAAAATTAGCTTGTATCTCCAAAACTACACGTTGTATCTCGAAAAGAATTGTTGTGGCGTGTACGTCTTAACATGCAGCATCTAAAGAGAACCAAAAGGAGAATTTTCTTTCGTCAAAATTTTTCAGAAAATCACGTTTTAAGGAAATCCCGCATCGTGAGAAATTATCTTGTTTTTCCTAAACAACACGTTGTAAGTCGAAAAGCTTTCATGTTGCGTGTATGTCTAAGTGTGTAGCCTCAAAAGAGAAGGCACAGGACAGTTTTCTCTCGAAAGGATATGTAAGAATACCACTTCATAAGGAAATACAGTTTTGCAGAGTAAAGACATATACGTACGCATTGGAAACTCTTTACGAGAAGAAATAACGCATAGTACAAAATTAGCTTGTATCTCCAAAACTACACGTTGTATCTCAAAAAGAATTGTTGTGGCGTGTACGTCTTAACATGTAGCATCTAAAGAGAACCAAAAGGAGAATTTTCTTTCGTCAAAATTTTTCAGAAAATCACGTTTTAAGGAAATCCCGCATCGTGCGAAATTATCTTGTTTTTCCTAAACAACACGTTGTAAGTCGAAAAGCTTTCATGTTGCGTGTATGTCTAAGTGTGTAGCCTCAAAAGAGAAGGCACAGGACAGTTTTCTCTCGAAAGGATATGTAAGAATACCACTTCATAAGGAAATACAGTTTTGCAGAGTAAAGACATATACGTACGCATTGGAAACTCTTTACGAGAAGAAATAACGCATAGTACAAAATTAGCTTGTATCTCCAAAACTACACGTTGTATCTCGAAAAGAATTGTTGTGGCGTGTACGTCTTAACATGCAGCATCTAAAGAGAACCAAAAGGAGAATTTTCTTTCGTCAAAATTTTTCAGAAAATCACGTTTTAAGGAAATCCCGCATCGTGCGAAATTATCTTGTTTTTCCTAAACAACACGTTGTAAGTCGAAAAGCTTTCATGTTGCGTGTATGTCTAAGTGTGTAGCCTCAAAAGAGAAGGCACAGGACAGTTTTCTCTCGAAAGGATATGTAAGAATACCACTTCATAAGGAAATAGAGTTTTGCAGAGTAAAGACATATACATACGCATTGGAAACTCTTTACGAGAAGAAATAACGCATAGTACAAAATTAGCTTGTATCTCCAAAACTACACGTTGTATCTCGAAAAGAATTGTTGTGGCGTGTACGTCTTAACATGTAGCATCTAAAGAGAACCAAAAGGAGAATTTTCTTTCGTCAAAATTTTTCAGAAAATCACGTTTTAAGGAAATCCCGCATCGTGCGAAATTATCTTGTTTTTCCTAAACAACACGTTGTAAGTCGAAAAGCTTTCATGTTGCGTGTATGTCTAAGTGTGTAGCCTCAAAAGAGAAGGCACAGGACAGTTTTCTCTCGAAAGGATATGTAAGAATACCACTTCAGAAGGAAATACAGTTTTGCAGAGTAAAGACATATGCGTACGCATTGGAAACTCTTTACGAGAAGAAATAACGCATAGTACAAAATTAGCTTGTATCTCCAAAACTACACGTTGTATCTCGAAAAGAATTGTTGTGGCGTGTACGTCTTAACATGTAGCATCTAAAGAGAACCAAAAGGAGAATTTTCTTTCGTCAAAATTTTTCAGAAAATCACGTTTTAAGGAAATCCCGCATCGTGCGAAATTATCTTGTTTTTCCTAAACAACACGTTGTAAGTCGAAAAGATTTCATGTTGCGTGTATGTCTACGTGTGTAGCCTCAAAAGAGAAGGCACAGGACAGTTTTCTCTCGAAAGGATATGTAAGAATACCACTTCATAAGGAAATACAGTTTTGCAGAGTAAAGACATATACGTACGCATTGGAAACTCTTTACGAGAAGAAATAACGCATAGTACAAAATTAGCTTGTATCTCCAAAACTACACGTTGTATCTCGAAAAGAATTGTTGTGGCGTGTACGTCTTAACATGTAGCATCAAAAGAGAACCAAAAGGAGAATTTTCTTTCGTCAAAATTTTTCAGAAAATCACGTTTTAAGGAAGTCCCGCATCGTGAGAAATTATCTTGTTTTTCCTAAACAACACGTTGTAAGTCGAAAAGCTTTCAGGTTGCGTGTATGTCTCAGTGTGTAGCCTCAAAAGAGAAGGCACAGGACAGTTTTCTCTCGAAAGGATATGTAAGAATACCACTTCATAAGGAAACACAGTTTTGCAGAGTAAAGACATATACGTACGCATTGGAAACTCTTTACGAGAAGAAATAACGCATAGTACAAAATTAGCTAGTATCTCCAAAACTACACGTTGTATCTCGAAAAGAATTGTTGTGGCGTGTACGTCTTAACATGTAGCATCTAAAGAGAACCAAAAGGAGAATTTTCTTTCGTCAAAATTTTTCAGAAAATCACGTTTTAAGGAAATCCCGCATCGTGAGAAATTATCTTGTTTTTCCTAAACAACACGTTGTAAGTCGAAAAGCTTTCATGTTGCGTGTATGTCTAAGTTTGTAGCCTCAAAAGAGAAGGCACAGGACAGTTTTCTCTCGAAAGGATATGTAAGAATACCACTTCATAAGGAAATACAGTTTTGCAGAGTAAAGACATATACGTACGCATTGGAAACTCTTTACGAGAAGAAATAACGCATAGTACAAAATTAGCTTGTATCTCCAAAACTACACGTTGTATCTCGAAAAGAATTGTTGTGGCGTGTACGTATTAACATGTAGCATCTAAAGAGAACCAAAAGGAGAATTTTCTTTCGTCAAAATTTTTCAGAAAATCACGTTTTAAGGAAATCCCGCATCGTGCGAAATTATCTTGTTTTTCCTAAACAACACGTTGTAAGTCGAAAAGCTTTCATGTTGCGTGTATGTCTAAGTGTGTAGCCTCAAAAGAGAAGGCACAGGACAGTTTTCTCTCGAAAGGATATGTAAGAATACCACTTCATAAGGAAATACAGTTTTGCAGAGTAAAGACATATACGTACGCATTGGAAACTCTTTACGAGAAGAAATAACGCATAGTACAAAATTAGCTTGTATCTCCAAAACTACACGTTGTATCTCGAAAAGAATTGTTGTGGCGTGTACGTCTTAACATGTAGCATCTAAAGAGAACCAAAAGGAGAATTTTCTTTCGTCAAAATTTTTCAGAAAATCACGTTTTAAGGAAATCCCGCATCGTGCGAAATTATCTTGTTTTTCCTAAACAACACGTTGTAAGTCGAAAAGCTTTGATGTTGCGTGTATGTCTAAGTGTGTAGCCTCAAAAGAGAAGGCACAGGACAGTTTTCTCTCGAAAGGATATGTAAGAATACCACTTCATATGGAAAAACAGTTTTGCAGAGTAAAGACATATACGTACGCATTGGAAACTCTTTACGAGAAGAAATAACGCATAGTACAAAATTAGCTTGTATCTCCAAAACTACACGTTGTATCTCGAAAAGAATTGTTGTGGCGTGTACGTCTTAACATGCAGCATCTAAAGAGAACCAAAAGGAGAATTTTCTTTCGTCAAAATTTTTCAGAAAATCACGTTTTAAGGAAATCCCGCATCGTGCGAAATTATCTTGTTTTTCCTAAACAACACGTTGTAAGTCGAAAAGCTTTCATGTTGCGTGTATGTCTAAGTGTGTAGCCTCAAAAGAGAAGGCACAGGACAGTTTTCTCTCGAAAGGATATGTAAGAATACCACTTCATAAGGAAATACAGTTTTGCAGAGTAAAGACATATACGTACGCATTGGAAACTCTTTACGAGAAGAAATAACGCATAGTACAAAATTAGCTTGTATCTCCAAAACTACACGTTGTATCTCGAAAAGAATTGTTGTGGCGTGTACGTCTTAACATGCAGCATCTAAAGAGAACCAAAAGGAGAATTTTCTTTCGTCAAAATTTTTCAGAAAATCACGTTTTAAGGAAATCCCGCATCGTGCGAAATTATCTTGTTTTTCCTAAACAACACGTTGTAAGTCGAAAAGCTTTCATGTTGCGTGTATGTCTAAGTGTGTAGCCTCAAAAGAGAAGGCACAGGACAGTTTTCTCTCGAAAGGATATGTAAGAATACCACTTCATAAGGAAATACAGTTTTGCAGAGTAAAGACATATACGTACGCATTGGAAACTCTTTACGAGAAGAAATAACGCATAGTACAAAATTAGCTTGTATCTCCAAAACTACACGTTGTATCTCGAAAAGAATTGTTGTGGCGTGTACGTCTTAACATGTAGCATCTAAAGAGAACCAAAAGGAGAATTTTCTTTCGTCAAAATTTTTCAGAAAATCACGTTTTAAGGAAATCCCGCATCGTGCGAAATTATCTTGTTTTTCCTAAACAACACGGTGTAAGTCGAAAAGCTTTCATGTTGCGTGTATGTCTAAGTGTGTAGCCTCAAAAGAGAAGGCACAGGACAGTTTTCTCTCGAAAGGATATGTAAGAATACCACTTCATAAGGAAATACAGTTTTGCAGAGTAAAGACATATACGTACGCATTGGAAACTCTTTACGAGAAGAAATAACGCATAGTACAAAATTAGCTTGTATCTCCAAAACTACACGTTGTATCTCGAAAAGAATTGTTGTGGCGTGTACGACTTAACATGTAGCATCTAAAGAGAACCAAAAGGAGAATTTTCTTTCGTCAAAATTTTTCAGAAAATCACGTTTTAAGGAAATCCCGCATCGTGCGAAATTATCTTGTTTTTCCTAAACAACACGTTGTAAGTCGAAAAGCTTTCATGTTGCGTGTATGTCTAAGTGTGTAGCCTCAAAAGAGAAGGCACAGGACAGTTTTCTCTCGAAAGGATATGTAAGAATACCACTTCATAAGGAAATACAGTTTTGCAGAGTAACGACATATACGTACGCATTGGAAACTCTTTACGAGAAGAAATAACGCATAGTACAAAATTAGCTTGTATCTCCAAAACTACACGTTGTATCTCGCAAAGAATTGTTGTGGCGTGTACGTCTTAACATGTAGCATCTAAAGAGAACCAAAAGGAGAATTTTCTTTCGTCAAAATTTTTCAGAAAATCACGTTTTAAGGAAATCCCGCATCGTGCGAAATTATCTTGTTTTTCCTAAACAACACATTGTAAGTCGAAAAGCTTTCATGTTGCGTGCATGTCTAAGTGTGTAGCCTCAAAAGAGAAGGCACAGGACAGTTTTCTCTCGAAAGGATATGTAAGAATACCACTTCATAAGGAAATACAGTTTTGCAGAGTAAAGACATATACGTACGCATTGGAAACTCTTTACGAGAAGAAATAACGCATAGTACAAAATTAGCTTGTATCTCCAAAACTACACGTTGTATCTCGAAAAGAATTGTTGTGGCGTGTACGTCTTAACATGTAGCATCTAAAGAGAACCAAAAGGAGAATTTTCTTTCGTCAAAATTTTTCAGAAAATCACGTTTTAAGGAAATCCCGCATCGTGCGAAATTATCTTGTTTTTCCTAAACAACACGTTGTAAGTCGAAAAGCTTTCATGTTGCGTGTATGTCTAAGTGTGTAGCCTCAAAAGAGAAGGCACAGGACAGTTTTCTCTCGAAAGGATATGTAAGAATACCACTTCATAAGGAAATACAGTTTTGCAGAGTAAAGACATATACGTACGCATTGGAAACTCTTTACGAGAAGAAATAACGCATAGTACAAAATTAGCTTGTATCTCCAAAACTACACGTTGTATCTCGAAAAGAATTGTTGTGGCGTGTACGTCTTAACATGTAGCATCTAAAGAGAACCAAAAGGAGAATTTTCTTTCGTCAAAATTTTTCAGAAAATCACGTTTTAAGGAATTCCCGCATCGTGCGAAATTATCTTGTTTTTCCTAAACAACACGTTGTAAGTCGAAAAGCTTTCATGTTGCGTGTATGTCTAAGTGTGTAGCCTCAAAAGAGAAGGCACAGGACAGTTTTCTCTCGAAAGGATATGTAAGAATACCACTTCATAAGGAAATACAGTTTTGCAGAGTAAAGACATATACGTACGCATTGGAAACTCTTTACGAGAAGAAATAACGCATAGTACAAAATTAGCTTGTATCTCCAAAACTACACGTTGTATCTCGAAAAGAATTGTTGTGGCGTGTACGTCTTAACATGTAGCATCTAAAGAGAACCAAAAGGAGAATTTTCTTTCGTCAAAATTTTTCAGAAAATCACGTTTTAAGGAAATCCCGCATCGTGCGAAATTATCTTGTTTTTCCTAAACAACACGTTGTAAGTCGAAAAGCTTTCATGTTGCGTGTATGTCTAAGTGTGTAGCCTCAACAGAGAAGGCACAGGACAGTTTTCTCTCGAAAGGATATGTAAGAATACCACTTCATAAGGAAATACAGTTTTGCAGAGTAAAGACATATGCGTACGCATTGGAAACTCTTTACGAGAAGAAATAACGCATAGTACAAAATTAGCTTGTATCTCCAAAACTACACGTTGTATCTCGAAAAGAATTGTTGTGGCGTGTACGTCTTAACATGTAGCATCTAAAGAGAACCAAAAGGAGAATTTTCTTTCGTCAAAATTTTTCAGAAAATCACGTTTTAAGGAAATCCCGCATCGTGCGAAATTATCTTGTTTTTCCTAAACAACACGTTGTAAGTCGAAAAGCTTTCATGTTGCGTGTATGTCTAAGTGTGTAGCCTCAAAAGAGAAGGCACAGGACAGTTTTCTCTCGAAAGGATATGTAAGAATACCACTTCATAAGGAAATACAGTTTTGCAGAGTAACGACATATACGTACGCATTGGAAACTCTTTACGAGAAGAAATAACGCATAGTACAAAATTAGCTTGTATCTCCAAAACTACACGTTGTATCTCGCAAAGAATTGTTGTGGCGTGTACGTCTTAACATGTAGCATCTAAAGAGAACCAAAAGGAGAATTTTCTTTCGTCAAAATTTTTCAGAAAATCACGTTTTAAGGAAATCCCGCATCGTGCGAAATTATCTTGTTTTTCCTAAACAACACATTGTAAGTCGAAAAGCTTTCATGTTGCGTGCATGTCTAAGTGTGTAGCCTCAAAAGAGAAGGCACAGGACAGTTTTCTCTCGAAAGGATATGTAAGAATACCACTTCATAAGGAAATACAGTTTTGCAGAGTAAAGACATATACGTACGCATTGGAAACTCTTTACGAGAAGAAATAACGCATAGTACAAAATTAGCTTGTATCTCCAAAACTACACGTTGTATCTCGAAAAGAATTGTTGTGGCGTGTACGTCTTAACATGTAGCATCTAAAGAGAACCAAAAGGAGAATTTTCTTTCGTCAAAATTTTTCAGAAAATCACGTTTTAAGGAAATCCCGCATCGTGCGAAATTATCTTGTTTTTCCTAAACAACACATTGTAAGTCGAAAAGCTTTCATGTTGCGTGCATGTCTAAGTGTGTAGCCTCAAAAGAGAAGGCACAGGACAGTTTTCTCTCGAAAGGATATGTAAGAATACCACTTCATAAGGAAATACAGTTTTGCAGAGTAAAGACATATACGTACGCATTGGAAACTCTTTACGAGAAGAAATAACGCATAGTACAAAATTAGCTTGTATCTCCAAAACTACACGTTGTATCTCGAAAAGAATTGTTGTGGCGTGTACGTCTTAACATGTAGCATCTAAAGAGAACCAAAAGGAGAATTTTCTTTCGTCAAAATTTTTCAGAAAATCACGTTTTAAGGAAATCCCGCATCGTGCGAAATTATCTTGTTTTTCCTAAACAACACGTTGTAAGTCGAAAAGCTTTCATGTTGCGTGTATGTCTAAGTGTGTAGCCTCAAAAGAGAAGGCACAGGACAGTTTTCTCTCGAAAGGATATGTAAGAATACCACTTCATAAGGAAATACAGTTTTGCAGAGTAAAGACATATACGTACGCATTGGAAACTCTTTACGAGAAGAAATAACGCATAGTACAAAATTAGCTTGTATCTCCAAAACTACACGTTGTATCTCGAAAAGAATTGTTGTGGCGTGTACGTCTTAACATGTAGCATCTAAAGAGAACCAAAAGGAGAATTTTCTTTCGTCAAAATTTTTCAGAAAATCACATTTTAAGGAATTCCCGCATCGTGCGAAATTATCTTGTTTTTCCTAAACAACACGTTGTAAGTCGAAAAGCTTTCATGTTGCGTGTATGTCTAAGTGTGTAGCCTCAAAAGAGAAGGCACAGGACAGTTTTCTCTCGAAAGGATATGTAAGAATACCACTTCATAAGGAAATACAGTTTTGCAGAGTAAAGACATATACGTACGCATTGGAAACTCTTTACGAGAAGAAATAACGCATAGTACAAAATTAGCTTGTATCTCCAAAACTACACGTTGTATCTCGAAAAGAATTGTTGTGGCGTGTACGTCTTAACATGTAGCATCTAAAGAGAACCAAAAGGAGAATTTTCTTTCGTCAAAATTTTTCAGAAAATCACGTTTTAAGGAAATCCCGCATCGTGCGAAATTATCTTGTTTTTCCTAAACAACACGTTGTAAGTCGAAAAGCTTTCATGTTGCGTGTATGTCTAAGTGTGTAGCCTCAACAGAGAAGGCACAGGACAGTTTTCTCTCGAAAGGATATGTAAGAATACCACTTCATAAGGAAATACAGTTTTGCAGAGTAAAGACATATGCGTACGCATTGGAAACTCTTTACGAGAAGAAATAACGCATAGTACAAAATTAGCTTGTATCTCCAAAACTACACGTTGTATCTCGAAAAGAATTGTTGTGGCGTGTACGTCTTAACATGTAGCATCTAAAGAGAACCAAAAGGAGAATTTTCTTTCGTCAAAATTTTTCAGAAAATCACGTTTTAAGGAAATCCCGCATCGTGCGAAATTATCTTGTTTTTCCTAAACAACACGTTGTAAGTCGAAAAGCTTTCATGTTGCGTGTATGTCTAAGTGTGTAGCCTCAAAAGAGAAGGCACAGGACAGTTTTCTCTCGAAAGGATATGTAAGAATACCACTTCATAAGGAAATACAGTTTTGCAGAGTAAAGACATATACGTACGCATTGGAAACTCTTTACGAGAAGAAATAACGCATAGTACAAAATTAGCTTGTATCTCCAAAACTACACGTTGTATCTCGCAAAGAATTGTTGTGGCGTGTACGTCTTAACATGTAGCATCTAAAGAGAACCAAAAGGAGAATTTTCTTTCGTCAAAATTTTTCAGAAAATCACGTTTTAAGGAAATCCCGCATCGTGCGAAATTATCTTGTTTTTCCTAAACAACACGTTGTAAGTCGAAAAGCTTTCATGTTGCGTGTATGTCTAAGTGTGTAGCCTCAAAAGAGAAGGCACAGGACAGTTTTCTCTCGAAAGGATATGTAAGAATACCACTTCATAAGGAAATACAGTTTTGCAGAGTAAAGACATATACGTACGCATTGGAAACTCTTTACGAGAAGAAATAACGCATAGTACAAAATTAGCTTGTATCTCCAAAACTACACGTTGTATCTCGAAAAGAATTGTTGTGGCGTGTACGTCTTAACATGTAGCATCTAAAGAGAACCAAAAGGAGAATTTTCTTTCGTCAAAATTTTTCAGAAAATCACGTTTTAAGGAAATCCCGCATCGTGCGAAATTATCTTGTTTTTCCTAAACAACACGTTGTAAGTCGAAAAGCTTTCATGTTGCGTGTATGTCTAAGTGTGTAGCCTCAAAAGAGAAGGCACAGGACAGTTTTCTCTCGAAAGGATATGTAAGAATACCACTTCATAAGGAAATACAGTTTTGCAGAGTAAAGACATATACGTACGCATTGGAAACTCTTTACGAGAAGAAATAACGCATAGTACAAAATTAGCTTGTATCTCCAAAACTACACGTTGTATCTCGAAAAGAATTGTTGTGGCGTGTACGTCTTAACATGTAGCATCTAAAGAGAACCAAAAGGAGAATTTTCTTTCGTCAAAATTTTTCAGAAAATCACGTTTTAAGGAAATCCCGCATCGTGCGAAATTATCTTGTTTTTCCTAAACAACACGTTGTAAGTCGAAAAGCTTTCATGTTGCGTGTATGTCTAAGTGTGTAGCCTCAACAGAGAAGGCACAGGACAGTTTTCTCTCGAAAGGATATGTAAGAATACCACTTCATAAGGAAATACAGTTTTGCAGAGTAAAGACATATGCGTACGCATTGGAAACTCTTTACGAGAAGAAATAACGCATAGTACAAAATTAGCTTGTATCTCCAAAACTACACGTTGTATCTCGAAAAGAATTGTTGTGGCGTGTACGTCTTAACATGTAGCATCTAAAGAGAACCAAAAGGAGAATTTTCTTTCGTCAATATTTTTTTAGAAAATCACGTTTTAAGGAAATCCCGCATCGTGCGAAATTATCTTGTTTTTCCTAAACAACACGTTGTAAGTCGAAAAGCTTTCATGTTGCGTGTATGTCTAAGTGTGTAGCCTCAAAAGAGAAGGCACAGGACAGTTTTCTCTCGAAAGGATATGTAAGAATACCACTTCATAAGGAAATACAGTTTTGCAAAGTAAAGACATATACGTACGCATTGGAAACTTTAGGAGAAGAAATAACGCATAGTACAAAATTAGCTTGTATCTCCAAAACTACACGTTGTATCTCGAAAGAATTGTTGTGGCGTGTACGTCTTAACATGTAGCATCTAAAGAGAACCAAAAGGAGAATTTTCTTTCGTCAAAATTTTTCAGAAAATCACGTTTTAAGGAAATCCCGCATCGTGCGAAATTATCTTGTTTTTCCTAAACAACACGTTGTAAGTCGAAAAGCTTTCATGTTGCGTGTATGTCTAAGTGTGTAGCCTCAAAAGAGAAGGCACAGAACAGTTTTCTCTCGAAAGGATATGTAAGAATACCACTTCATAAGGAAATACAGTTTTGCAGAGTAAAGACATATACGTACGCATTGGAAACTCTTTACGAGAAGAAATAACGCATAGTACAAAATTAGCTTGTATCTCCAAAACTACACGTTGTATCTCGCAAAGAATTGTTGTGGCGTGTACGTCTTAACATGTAGCATCTAAAGAGAACCAAAAGGAGAATTTTCTTTCGTCAAAATTTTTCAGAAAATCACGTTTTAAGGAAATCCCGCATCGTGCGAAATTATCTTGTTTTTCCTAAACAACACGTTGTAAGTCGAAAAGCTTTCATGTTGCGTGTATGTCTAAGTGTGTAGCCTCAAAAGAGAAGGCACAGGACAGTTTTCTCTCGAAAGGATATGTAAGAATACCACTTCATAAGGAAATACAGTTTTGCAGAGTAAAGACATATACGTACGCATTGGAAACTCTTTACGAGAAGAAATAACGCATAGTACAAAATTAGCTTGTATCTCCAAAACTACACGTTGTATCTCGAAAAGAATTGTTGTGGCGTGTACGTCTTAACATGTAGCATCTAAAGAGAACCAAAAGGAGAATTTTCTTTCGTCAAAATTTTTCAGAAAATCACGTTTTAAGGAAATCCCGCATCGTGCGAAATTATCTTGTTTTTCCTAAACAACACGTTGTAAGTCGAAAAGCTTTCATGTTGCGTGTATGTCTAAGTGTGTAGCCTCAACAGAGAAGGCACAGGACAGTTTTCTCTCGAAAGGATATGTAAGAATACCACTTCATAAGGAAATACAGTTTTGCAGAGTAAAGACATATACGTACGCATTGGAAACTCTTTACGAGAAGAAATAACGCATAGTAGAAAATTAGCTTGTATCTCCAAAACTACACGTTGTATCTCGAAAGAATTGTTGTGGCGTGTACGTCTTAACATGTAGCATCTAAAGAGAACCAAAAGGAGAATTTTCTTTCGTCAAAATTTTTCAGAAAATCACGTTTTAAGGAAATCCCGCATCGTGCGAAATTATCTTGTTTTTCCTAAACAACACGTTGTAAGTCGAAAAGCTTTCATGTTGCGTGTATGTCTAAGTGTGTAGCCTCAAAAGAGAAGGCACAGGACAGTTTTCTCTCGAAAGGATATGTAAGAATACCACTTCATAAGGAAATACAGTTTTGCAGAGTAAAGACATATACGTACGCATTGGAAACTCTTTACGAGAAGAAATAACGCATAGTACAAAATTAGCTTGTATCTCCAAAACTACACGTTGTATCTCGAAAAGAATTGTTGTGGCGTGTACGTCTTAACATGTAGCATCTAAAGAGAACCAAAAGGAGAATTTTCTTTCGTCAAAATTTTTCAGAAAATCACGTTTTAAGGAAATCCCGCATCGTGCGAAATTATCTTGTTTTTCCTAAACAACACGTTGTAAGTCGAAAAGCTTTCATGTTGCGTGTATGTCTAAGTGTGTAGCCTCAAAAGAGAAGGCACAGGACAGTTTTCTCTCGAAAGGATATGTAAGAATACCACTTCATAAGGAAATACAGTTTTGCAGAGTAAAGACATATACGTACGCATTGGAAACTCTTTACGAGAAGAAATAACGCATAGTACAAAATTAGCTTGTATCTCCAAAACTACACGTTGTATCTCGAAAAGAATTGTTGTGGCGTGTACGTCTTAACATGTAGCATCTAAAGAGAACCAAAAGGAGAATTTTCTTTCGTCAAAATTTTTCAGAAAATCACGTTTTAAGGAAATCCCGCATCGTGCGAAATTATCTTGTTTTTCCTAAACAACACGTTGTAAGTCGAAAAGCTTTCATGTTGCGTGTATGTCTAAGTGTGTAGCCTCAACAGAGAAGGCACAGGACAGTTTTCTCTCGAAAGGATATGTTAGAATACCACTTCATAAGGAAATACAGTTTTGCAGAGTAAAGACATATGCGTACGCATTGGAAACTCTTTACGAGAAGAAATAACGCATAGTACAAAATTAGCTTGTATCTCCAAAACTACACGTTGTATCTCGAAAAGAATTGTTGTGGCGTGTACGTCTTAACATGTAGCATCTAAAGAGAACCAAAAGGAGAATTTTCTTTCGTCAATATTTTTTTAGAAAATCACGTTTTAAGGAAATCCCGCATCGTGCGAAATTATCTTGTTTTTCCTAAACAACACGTTGTAAGTCGAAAAGCTTTCATGTTGCGTGTATGTCTAAGTGTGTAGCCTCAAAAGAGAAGGCACAGGACAGTTTTCTCTCGAAAGGATATGTAAGAATACCACTTCATAAGGAAATACAGTTTTGCAAAGTAAAGACATATACGTACGCATTGGAAACTTTAGGAGAAGAAATAACGCATAGTACAAAATTAGCTTGTATCTCCAAAACTACACGTTGTATCTCGAAAGAATTGTTGTGGCGTGTACGTCTTAACATGTAGCATCTAAAGAGAACCAAAAGGAGAATTTTCTTTCGTCAAAATTTTTCAGAAAATCACGTTTTAAGGAAATCCCGCATCGTGCGAAATTATCTTGTTTTTCCTAAACAACACGTTGTAAGTCGAAAAGCTTTCATGTTGCGTGTATGTCTAAGTGTGTAGCCTCAAAAGAGAAGGCACAGAACAGTTTTCTCTCGAAAGGATATGTAAGAATACCACTTCATAAGGAAATACAGTTTTGCAGAGTAAAGACATATACGTACGCATTGGAAACTCTTTACGAGAAGAAATAACGCATAGTACAAAATTAGTTTGTATCTCCAAAACTACACGTTGTATCTCGCAAAGAATTGTTGTGGCGTGTACGTCTTAACATGTAGCATCTAAAGAGAACCAAAAGGAGAATTTTCTTTCGTCAAAATTTTTCAGAAAATCACGTTTTAAGGAAATCCCGCATCGTGCGAAATTATCTTGTTTTTCCTAAACAACACGTTGTAAGTCGAAAAGCTTTCATGTTGCGTGTATGTCTAAGTGTGTAGCCTCAAAAGAGAAGGCACAGGACAGTTTTCTCTCGAAAGGATATGTAAGAATACCACTTCATAAGGAAATACAGTTTTGCAGAGTAAAGACATATACGTACGCATTGGAAACTCTTTACGAGAAGAAATAACGCATAGTACAAAATTAGCTTGTATCTCCAAAACTACACGTTGTATCTCGAAAAGAATTGCTGTGGCGTGTACGTCTTAACATGTAGCATCTAAAGAGAACCAAAAGGAGAATTTTCTTTCGTCAAAATTTTTCAGAAAATCACGTTTTAAGGAAATCCCGCATCGTGCGAAATTATCTTGTTTTTCCTAAACAACACGTTGTAAGTCGAAAAGCTTTCATGTTGCGTGTATGTCTAAGTGTGTAGCCTCAAAAGAGAAGGCACAGGACAGTTTTCTCTCGAAAGGATATGTAAGAATACCACTTCATAAGGAAATACAGTTTTGCAGAGTAAAGACATATGCGTACGCATTGGAAACTCTTTACGAGAAGAAATAACGCATAGTACAAAATTAGCTTGTATCTCCAAAACTACACGTTGTATCTCGAAAAGAATTGTTGTGGCGTGTACGTCTTAACATGTAGCATCTAAAGAGAACCAAAAGGAGAATTTTCTTTCGTCAATATTTTTTTAGAAAATCACGTTTTAAGGAAATCCCGCATCGTGCGAAATTATCTTGTTTTTCCTAAACAACACGTTGTAAGTCGAAAAGCTTTCATGTTGCGTGTATGTCTAAGTGTGTAGCCTCAAAAGAGAAGGCACAGGACAGTTTTCTCTCGAAAGGATATGTAAGAATACCACTTCATAAGGAAATACAGTTTTGCAAAGTAAAGACATATACGTACGCATTGGAAACTTTAGGAGAAGAAATAACGCATAGTACAAAATTAGCTTGTATCTCCAAAACTACACGTTGTATCTCGAAAGAATTGTTGTGGCGTGTACGTCTTAACATGTAGCATCTAAAGAGAACCAAAAGGAGAATTTTCTTTCGTCAAAATTTTTCAGAAAATCACGTTTTAAGGAAATCCCGCATCGTGCGAAATTATCTTGTTTTTCCTAAACAACACGTTGTAAGTCGAAAAGCTTTCATGTTGCGTGTATGTCTAAGTGTGTAGCCTCAAAAGAGAAGGCACAGAACAGTTTTCTCTCGAAAGGATATGTAAGAATACCACTTCATAAGGAAATACAGTTTTGCAGAGTAAAGACATATACGTACGCATTGGAAACTCTTTACGAGAAGAAATAACGCATAGTACAAAATTAGCTTGTATCTCCAAAACTACACGTTGTATCTCGCAAAGAATTGTTGTGGCGTGTACGTCTTAACATGTAGCATCTAAAGAGAACCAAAAGGAGAATTTTCTTTCGTCAAAATTTTTCAGAAAATCACGTTTTAAGGAAATCCCGCATCGTGCGAAATTATCTTGTTTTTCCTAAACAACACGTTGTAAGTCGAAAAGCTTTCATGTTGCGTGTATGTCTAAGTGTGTAGCCTCAAAAGAGAAGGCACAGGACAGTTTTCTCTCGAAAGGATATGTAAGAATACCACTTCATAAGGAAATACAGTTTTGCAGAGTAAAGACATATACGTACGCATTGGAAACTCTTTACGAGAAGAAATAACGCATAGTACAAAATTAGCTTGTATCTCCAAAACTACACGTTGTATCTCGAAAAGAATTGTTGTGGCGTGTACGTCTTAACATGTAGCATCTAAAGAGAACCAAAAGGAGAATTTTCTTTCGTCAAAATTTTTCAGAAAATCACGTTTTAAGGAAATCCCGCATCGTGCAAAATTATCTTGTTTTTCCTAAACAACACGTTGTAAGTCGAAAAGCTTTCATGTTGCGTGTATGTCTAAGTGTGTAGCCTCAAAAGAGAAGGCACAGGACAGTTTTCTCTCGAAAGGATATGTAAGAATACCACTTCATAAGGAAATACAGTTTTGCAGAGTAAAGACATATACGTACCCATTGGAAACTCTTTACGAGAAGAAATAACGCATAGTAGAAAATTAGCTTGTATCTCCAAAACTACACGTTGTATCTCGAAAAGAATTCTTGTGGCGTGTACGTCTTAACATGTAGCATCTAAAGAGAACCAAAAGGAGAATTTTCTTTCGTCAAAATTTTTCAGAAAATCACGTTTTAAGGAAATCCCGCATCGTGCGAAATTATCTTGTTTTTCCTAAACAACACGTTGTAAGTCGAAAAGCTTTCATGTTGCGTGTATGTCTAAGTGTGTAGCCTCAAAAGAGAAGGCACAGGACAGTTTTCTCTCGAAAGGATATGTAAGAATACCACTTCATAAGGAAATACAGTTTTGCAGAGTAAAGACATATACGTACGCATTGGAAACTCTTTACGAGAAGAAATAACGCATAGTACAAAATTAGCTTGTATCTCCAAAACTACACGTTGTATCTCGAAAAGAATTCTTGTGGCGTGTACGTCTTAACATGTAGCATCTAAAGAGAACCAAAAGGAGAATTTTCTTTCGTCAAAATTTTTCAGAAAATCACGTTTTAAGGAAATCCCGCATCGTGCGAAATTATCTTGTTTTTCCTAAACAACACGTTGTAAGTCGAAAAGCTTTCATGTTGCGTGTATGTCTAAGTGTGTAGCCTCAAAAGAGAAGGCACAGGACAGTTTTCTCTCGAAAGGATATGTAAGAATACCACTTCATAAGGAAATACAGTTTTGCAGAGTAAAGACATATACGTACGCATTGGAAACTCTTTACGAGAAGAAATAACGCATAGTACAAAATTAGCTTGTATCTCCAAAACTACACGTTGTATCTCGAAAAGAATTGTTGTGGCGTGTACGTCTTAACATGTAGCATCTAAAGAGAACCAAAAGGAGAATTTTCTTTCGTCAAAATTTTTCAGAAAATCACGTTTTAAGGAAATCCCGCATCGTGCGAAATTATCTTGTTTTTCCTAAACAACACGTTGTAAGTCGAAAAGCTTTCATGTTGCGTGTATGTCT
Organism: Apodemus sylvaticus; assembly: GCF_947179515.1. Classification (NCBI taxonomy): domain Eukaryota; kingdom Metazoa; phylum Chordata; class Mammalia; order Rodentia; family Muridae; genus Apodemus; species Apodemus sylvaticus. The sequence goes on along the minus strand of NW_026263067.1, from coordinate 158,466 downwards.
AAGTGTGTAGCCTCAAAAGAGAAGGCACAGGACAGTTTTCTCTCGAAAGGATATGTAAGAATACCACTTCATAAGGAAATACAGTTTTGCAGAGTAAAGACATATACGTACGCATTGGAAACTCTTTACGAGAAGAAATAACGCATAGTACAAAATTAGCTTGTATCTCCAAAACTACACGTTGTATCTCGCAAAGAATTGTTGTGGCGTGTACGTCTTAACATGTAGCATCTAAAGAGAACCAAAAGGAGAATTTTCTTTCGTCAAAATTGTTCAGAAAATCACGTTTTAAGGAAATCCCGCATCGTGCGAAATTATCTTGTTTTTCCTAAACAACACGTTGTAAGTCGAAAAGCTTTCATGTTGCGTGTATGTCTAAGTGTGTAGCCTCAAAAGAGAAGGCACAGGACAGTTTTCTCTCGAAAGGATATGTAAGAATACCACTTCATAAGGAAATACAGTTTTGCAAAGTAAAGACATATACGTACGCATTGGAAACTTTAGGAGAAGAAATAACGCATAGTACAAAATTAGCTTGTATCTCCAAAACTACACGTTGTATCTCGAAAAGAATTGTTGTGGCGTGTACGTCTTAACATGTAGCATCTAAAGAGAACCAAAAGGAGAATTTTCTTTCGTCAAAATTTTTCAGAAAATCACGTTTTAAGGAAATCCCGCATCGTGCGAAATTATCTTGTTTTTCCTAAACAACACGTTGTAAGTCGAAAAGCTTTCATGTTGCGTGTATGTCTAAGTGTGTAGCCTCAAAAGAGAAGGCACAGGACAGTTTTCTCTCGAAAGGATATGTAAGAATACCACTTCATAAGGAAATACAGTTTTGCAGAGTAAAGACATATACGTACGCATTGGAAACTCTTTACGAGAAGAAATAACGCATAGTACAAAATTAGCTTGTATCTCCAAAACTACACGTTGTATCTCGAAAAGAATTGTTGTGGCGTGTACGTCTTAACATGTAGCATCTAAAGAGAACCAAAAGGAGAATTTTCTTTCGTCAAAATTTTTCAGAAAATCACGTTTTAAGGAAATCCCGCATCATGCGAAATTATCTTGTTTTTCCTAAACAACACGTTGGAGGTCGAAAAGCTTTCATGTTGCGTGTATGTCTAAGTGTGTAGCCTCAAAAGAGAAGGCACAGGACAGTTTTCTCTCGAAAGGATATGTAAGAATACCACTTCATAAGGAAATACAGTTTTGCAGAGTAAAGACATATACGTACGCATTGGAAACTCTTTACGAGAAGAAATAACGCGTAGTACAAAATTAGCTTGTATCTCCAAAACTACACGTTGTATCTCGAAAAGAATTGTTGTGGCGTGTACGTCTTAACATGTAGCATCTAAAGAGAACCAAAAGGAGAATTTTCTTTCGTCAAAATTTTTCAGAAAATCACGTTTTAAGGAAATCCCGCATCGTGCGAAATTATCTTGTTTTTCCTAAACAACACGTTGTAAGTCGAAAAGCTTTCATGTTGCGTGTATGTCTAAGTGTGTAGCCTCAAAAGAGAAGGCACAGGACAGTTTTCTCTCGAAAGGATATGTAAGAATACCACTTCATAAGGAAATACAGTTTTGCAGAGTAAAGACATATACGTACGCATTGGAAACTCTTTACGAGAAGAAATAACGCATAGTACAAAATTAGCTTGTATCTCCAAAACTACACGTTGTATCTCGAAAAGAATTCTTGTGGCGTGTACGTCTTAACATGTAGCATCTAAAGAGAACCAAAAGGAGAATTTTCTTTCGTCAAAATTTTTCAGAAAATCACGTTTTAAGGAAATCCCGCATCGTGCGAAATTATCTTGTTTTTCCTAAACAACACCTTGTAAGTCGAAAAGCTTTCATGTTGCGTGTATGTCTAAGTGTGTAGCCTCAAAAGAGAAGGCACAGGACAGTTTTCTCTTGAAAGGATATGTAAGAATACCACTTCATAAGGAAATACAGTTTTGCAGAGTAAAGACATATACGTACGCATTGGAAACTCTTTACGAGAAGAAATAACGCATAGTACAAAATTAGCTTGTATCTCCAAAACTACACGTTGTATCTCGCAAAGAATTGTTGTGGCGTGTACGTCTTAACATGTAGCATCTAAAGAGAACCAAAAGGAGAATTTTCTTTCGTCAAAATTTTTCAGAAAATCACGTTTTAAGGAAATCCCGCATCGTGCGAAATTATCTTGTTTTTCCTAAACAACACGTTGTAAGTCGAAAAGCTTTCATGTTGCGTGTATGTCTAAGTGTGTAGCCTCAAAAGAGAAGGCACAGGACAGTTTTCTCTCGAAAGGATATGTAAGAATACCACTTCATAAGGAAATACAGTTTTGCAAAGTAAAGACATATACGTACGCATTGGAAACTTTAGGAGAAGAAATAACGCATAGTACAAAATTAGCTTGTATCTCCAAAACTACACGTTGTATCTCGAAAAGAATTGTTGTGGCGTGTACGTCTTAACATGTAGCATCTAAAGAGAACCAAAAGGAGAATTTTCTTTCGTCAAAATTTTTCAGAAAATCACGTTTTAAGGAAATCCCGCATCGTGCGAAATTATCTTGTTTTTCCTAAACAACACGTTGTAAGTCGAAAAGCTTTCATGTTGCGTGTATGTCTAAGTGTGTAGCCTCAAAAGAGAAGGCACAGGACAGTTTTCTCTCGAAAGGATATGTAAGAATACCACTTCATAAGGAAATACAGTTTTGCAGAGTAAAGACATATACGTACGCATTGGAAACTCTTTACGAGAAGAAATAACGCATAGTACAAAATTAGCTTGTATCTCCAAAACTACACGTTGTATCTCGAAAAGAATTGTTGTGGCGTGTACGTCTTAACATGTAGCATCTAAAGAGAACCAAAAGGAGAATTTTCTTTCGTCAAAATTTTTCAGAAAATCACGTTTTAAGGAAATCCCGCATCATGCGAAATTATCTTGTTTTTCCTAAACAACACGTTGGAGGTCGAAAAGCTTTCATGTTGCGTGTATGTCTAAGTGTGTAGCCTCAAAAGAGAAGGCACAGGACAGTTTTCTCTCGAAAGGATATGTAAGAATACCACTTCATAAGGAAATACAGTTTTGCAGAGTAAAGACATATACGTACGCATTGGAAACTCTTTACGAGAAGAAATAACGCATAGTACAAAATTAGCTTGTATCTCCAAAACTACACGTTGTATCTCGAAAAGAATTGTTGTGGCGTGTACGTCTTAACATGTAGCATCTAAAGAGAACCAAAAGGAGAATTTTCTTTCGTCAAAATTTTTCAGAAAATCACGTTTTAAGGAAATCCCGCATCGTGCGAAATTATCTTGTTTTTCCTAAACAACACGTTGTAAGTCGAAAAGCTTTCATGTTGCGTGTATGTCTAAGTGTGTAGCCTCAAAAGAGAAGGCACAGGACAGTTTTCTCTCGAAAGGATATGTAAGAATACCACTTCATAAGGAAATACAGTTTTGCAGAGTAAAGACATATACGTACGCATTGGAAACTCTTTACGAGAAGAAATAACGCATAGTACAAAATTAGCTTGTATCTCCAAAACTACACGTTGTATCTCGAAAAGAATTCTTGTGGCGTGTACGTCTTAACATGTAGCATCTAAAGAGAACCAAAAGGAGAATTTTCTTTCGTCAAAATTTTTCAGAAAATCACGTTTTAAGGAAATCCCGCATCGTGCGAAATTATCTTGTTTTTCCTAAACAACACCTTGTAAGTCGAAAAGCTTTCATGTTGCGTGTATGTCTAAGTGTGTAGCCTCAAAAGAGAAGGCACAGGACAGTTTTCTCTTGAAAGGATATGTAAGAATACCACTTCATAAGGAAATACAGTTTTGCAGAGTAAAGACATATACGTACGCATTGGAAACTCTTTACGAGAAGAAATAACGCATAGTACAAAATTAGCTTGTATCTCCAAAACTACACGTTGTATCTCGAAAAGAATTGTTGTGGCGTGTACGTCTTAACATGTAGCATCTAAAGAGAACCAAAAGGAGAATTTTCTTTCGTCAAAATTTTTCAGAAAATCACGTTTTAAGGAAATCCCGCATCGTGCGAAATTATCTTGTTTTTCCTAAACAACACGTTGTAAGTCGAAAAGCTTTCATGTTGCGTGTATGTCTAAGTGTGTAGCCTCAAAAGAGAAGGCACAGGACAGTTTTCTCTCGAAAGGATATGTAAGAATACCACTTCATAAGGAAATACAGTTTTGCAAAGTAAAGACATATACGTACGCATTGGAAACTTTAGGAGAAGAAATAACGCATAGTACAAAATTAGCTTGTATCTCCAAAACTACACGTTGTATCTCGAAAAGAATTGTTGTGGCGTGTACGTCTTAACATGTAGCATCTAAAGAGAACCAAAAGGAGAATTTTCTTTCGTCAAAATTTTTCAGAAAATCACGTTTTAAGGAAATCCCGCATCGTGCGAAATTATCTTGTTTTTCCTAAACAACACGTTGTAAGTCGAAAAGCTTTCATGTTGCGTGTATGTCTAAGTGTGTAGCCTCAAAAGAGAAGGCACAGGACAGTTTTCTCTCGAAAGGATATGTAAGAATACCACTTCATAAGGAAATACAGTTTTGCAGAGTAAAGACATATACGTACGCATTGGAAACTCTTTACGAGAAGAAATAACGCATAGTACAAAATTAGCTTGTATCTCCAAAACTACACGTTGTATCTCGCAAAGAATTGTTGTGGCGTGTACGTCTTAACATGTAGCATCTAAAGAGAACCAAAAGGAGAATTTTCTTTCGTCAAAATTTTTCAGAAAATCACGTTTTAAGGAAATCCCGCATCGTGCGAAATTATCTTGTTTTTCCTAAACAACACGTTGTAAGTCGAAAAGCTTTCATGTTGCGTGTATGTCTAAGTGTGTAGCCTCAAAAGAGAAGGCACAGGACAGTTTTCTCTCGAAAGGATATGTAAGAATACCACTTCATAAGGAAATACAGTTTTGCAGAGTAAAGACATATACGTACGCATTGGAAACTCTTTACGAGAAGAAATAACGCATAGTACAAAATTAGCTTGTATCTCCAAAACTACACGTTGTATCTCGAAAAGAATTGTTGTGGCGTGTACGTCTTAACATGTAGCATCCAAAGAGAACCAAAAGGAGAATTTTCTTTCGTCAAAATTTTTCAGAAAATCACGTTTTAAGGAAATCCCGCATCGTGCGAAATTATCTTGTTTTTCCTAAACAACACGTTGTAAGTCGAAAAGCTTTCATGTTGCGTGTATGTCTAAGTGTGTAGCCTCAAAAGAGAAGGCACAGGACAGTTTTCTCTCGAAAGGATATGTAAGAATACCACTTCATAAGGAAATACAGTTTTGCAGAGTAAAGACATATACGTACGCATTGGAAACTCTTTACGAGAAGAAATAACGCATAGTACAAAATTAGCTTGTATCTCCAAAACTACACGTTGTATCTCGAAAAGAATTGTTGTGGCGTGTACGTCTTAACATGTAGCATCTAAAGAGAACCAAAAGGAGAATTTTCTTTCGTCAAAATTTTTCAGAAAATCACGTTTTAAGGAAATCCCGCATCGTGCGAAATTATCTTGTTTTTCCTAAACAACACGTTGTAAGTCGAAAAGCTTTCATGTTGCGTGTATGTCTAAGTGTGTAGCCTCAAAAGAGAAGGCACAGGACAGTTTTCTCTCGAAAGGATATGTAAGAATACCACTTCATAAGGAAATACAGTTTTGCAGAGTAAAGACATATGCGTACGCATTGGAAACTCTTTACGAGAAGAAATAACGCATAGTACAAAATTAGCTTGTATCTCCAAAACTACACGTTGTATCTCGAAAAGAATTGTTGTGGCGTGTACGTCTTAACATGTAGCATCTAAAGAGAACCAAAAGGAGAATTTTCTTTCGTCAAAATTTTTCAGTAAATCACGTTTTAAGGAAATCCCGCATCGTGCGAAATTATCTTGTTTTTCCTAAACAACACGTTGTAAGTCGAAAAGCTTTCATGTTGCGTGTATGTCTAAGTGTGTAGCCTCAAAAGAGAAGGCACAGGACAGTTTTCTCTCGAAAGGATATGTAAGAATACCACTTCATAAGGAAATACAGTTTTGCAGAGTAAAGACATATACGTACGCATTGGAAACTCTTTACGAGAAGAAATAACGCATAGTACAAAATTAGCTTGTATCTCCAAAACTACACGTTGTATCTCGAAAAGAATTGTTGTGGCGTGTACGTCTTAACATGTAGCATCTAAAGAGAACAAAAAGGAGAATTTTCTTTCGTCAAAATTTTTCAGAAAATCACGTTTTAAGGAAATCCCGCATCGTGCGAAATTATCTTGTTTTTCCTAAACAACACGTTGTAAGTCGAAAAGCTTTCATGTTGCGTGTATGTCTAAGTGTGTAGCCTCAAAAGAGAAGGCACAGGACAGTTTTCTCTCGAAAGGATATGTAAGAATACCACTTCATAAGGAAATACAGTTTTGCAGAGTAAAGACATATACGTACGCATTGGAAACTCTTTACGAGAAGAAATAACGCATAGTACAAAATTAGCTTGTATCTCCAAAACTACACGTTGTATCTCGAAAAGAATTGTTGTGGCGTGTACGTCTTAACATGTAGCATCTAAAGAGAACCAAAAGGAGAATTTTCTTTCGTCAAAATTTTTCAGAAAATCACGTTTTAAGGAAATCCCGCATCGTGCGAAATTATCTTGTTTTTCCTAAACAACACGTTGTAAGTCGAAAAGCTTTCATGTTGCGTGTATGTCTAAGTGTGTAGCCTCAAAAGAGAAGGCACAGGACAGTTTTCTCTCGAAAGGATATGTAAGAATACCACTTCATAAGGAAATACAGTTTTGCAGAGTAAAGACATATACGTACGCATTGGAAACTCTTTACGAGAAGAAATAACGCATAGTACAAAATTAGCTTGTATCTCCAAAACTACACGTTGTATCTCGAAAAGAATTGTTGTGGCGTGTACGTCTTAACATGTAGCATCTAAAGAGAACCAAAAGGAGAATTTTCTTTCGTCAAAATTTTTCAGAAAATCACGTTTTAAGGAAATCCCGCATCGTGCGAAATTATCTTGTTTTTCCTAAACAACACGTTGTAAGTCGAAAAGCTTTCATGTTGCGTGTATGTCTAAGTGTGTAGCCTCAAAAGAGAAGGCACAGGACAGTTTTCTCTCGAAAGGATATGTAAGAATACCACTTCATAAGGAAATACAGTTTTGCAGAGTAAAGACATATACGTACGCATTGGAAACTCTTTACGAGAAGAAATAACGCATAGTACAAAATTAGCTTGTATCTCCAAAACTACACGTTGTATCTCGAAAAGAATTGTTGTGGCGTGTACGTCTTAACATGTAGCATCTAAAGAGAACCAAAAGGAGAATTTTCTTTCGTCAAAATTTTTCAGAAAATCACGTTTTAAGGAAATCCCGCATCGTGCGAAATTATCTTGTTTTTCCTAAACAACACGTTGTAAGTCGAAAAGTTTCATGTTGCGTGTATGTCTAAGTGTGTAGCCTCAAAAGAGAAGGCACAGGACAGTTTTCTCTCGAAAGGATATGTAAGAATACCACTTCATAAGGAAATACAGTTTTGCAGAGTAAAGACATATACGTACGCATTGGAAACTCTTTACGAGAAGAAATAACGCATAGTACAAAATTAGCTTGTATCTCCAAAACTACACGTTGTATCTCGAAAAGAATTGTTGTGGCGTGTACGTCTTAACATGTAGCATCTAAAGAGAACCAAAAGGAGAATTTTCTTTCGTCAAAATTTTTCAGAAAATCACGTTTTAAGGAAATCCCGCATCGTGCGAAATTATCTTGTTTTTCCTAAACAACACGTTGTAAGTCGAAAAGCTTTCATGTTGCGTGTATGTCTAAGTGTGTAGCCTCAAAAGAGAAGGCACAGGACAGTTTTCTCTCGAAAGGATATGTAAGAATACCACTTCAGAAGGAAATACAGTTTTGCAGAGTAAAGACATATGCGTACGCATTGGAAACTCTTTACGAGAAGAAATAACGCATAGTACAAAATTAGCTTGTATCTCCAAAACTACACGTTGTATCTCGAAAAGAATTGTTGTGGCGTGTACGTCTTAACATGTAGCATCTAAAGAGAACCAAAAGGAGAATTTTCTTTCGTCAAAATTTTTCAGAAAATCACGTTTTAAGGAAATCCCGCATCGTGCGAAATTATCTTGTTTTTCCTAAACAACACGTTGTAAGTCGAAAAGCTTTCATGTTGCGTGTATGTCTAAGTGTGTAGCCTCAAAAGAGAAGGCACAGGACAGTTTTCTCTCGAAAGGATATGTAAGAATACCACTTCATAAGGAAATACAGTTTTGCAGAGTAAAGACATATACGTACGCATTGGAAACTCTTTACGAGAAGAAATAACGCATAGTACAAAATTAGCGTGTATCTCCAAAACTACACGTTGTATCTCGAAAAGAATTGTTGTGGCGTGTACGTCTTAACATGTAGCATCTAAAGAGAACCAAAAGGAGAATTTTCTTTCGTCAAAATTTTTCAGAAAATCACGTTTTAAGGAAATCCCGCATCGTGCGAAATTATCTTGTTTTTCCTAAACAACACGTTGTAAGTCGAAAAGCTTTCATGTTGCGTGTATGTCTAAGTGTGTAGCCTCAAAAGAGAAGGCACAGGACAGTTTTCTCTCGAAAGGATATGTAAGAATACCACTTCATAAGGAAATACAGTTTTGCAGAGTAAAGACATATACGTACGCATTGGAAACTCTTTACGAGAAGAAATAACGCATAGTACAAAATTAGCTTGTATCTCCAAAACTACACGTTGTATCTCGAAAAGAATTGTTGTGGCGTGTACGTCTTAACATGTAGCATCTAAAGAGAACCAAAAGGAGAATTTTCTTTCGTCAAAATTTTTCAGAAAATCACGTTTTAAGGAAATCCTGCATCGTGCGAAATTATCTTGTTTTTCCTAAACAACACGTTGTAAGTCGAAAAGCTTTCATGTTGCGTGTATGTCTAAGTGTGTAGCCTCAAAAGAGAAGGCACAGGACAGTTTTCTCTCGAAAGGATATGTAAGAATACCACTTCATAAGGAAATACAGTTTTGCAGAGTAAAGACATATACGTACGCATTGGAAACTCTTTACGAGAAGAAATAACGCATAGTACAAAATTAGCTTGTATCTCCAAAACTACACGTTGTATCTCGAAAAGAATTGTTGTGGCGTGTACGTCTTAACATGTAGCATCTAAAGAGAACCAAAAGGAGAATTTTCTTTCGTCAAAATTTTTCAGAAAATCACGTTTTAAGGAAATCCCGCATCGTGCGAAATTATCTTGTTTTTCCTAAACAACACGTTGTAAGTCGAAAAGCTTTCATGTTGCGTGTATGTCTAAGTGTGTAGCCTCAAAAGAGAAGGCACAGGACAGTTTTCTCTCGAAAGGATATGTAAGAATACCACTTCATAAGGAAATACAGTTTTGCAAAGTAAAGACATATACGTACGCATTGGAAACTTTAGGAGAAGAAATAACGCATAGTACAAAATTAGCTTGTATCTCCAAAACTACACGTTGTATCTCGAAAGAATTGTTGTGGCGTGTACGTCTTAACATGTAGCATCTAAAGAGAACCAAAAGGAGAATTTTCTTTCGTCAAAATTTTTCAGAAAATCACGTTTTAAGGAAATCCCGCATCGTGCGAAATTATCTTGTTTTTCCTAAACAACACGTTGTAAGTCGAAAAGCTTTCATGTTGCGTGTATGTCTAAGTGTGTAGCCTCAAAAGAGAAGGCACAGAACAGTTTTCTCTCGAAAGGATATGTAAGAATACCACTTCATAAGGAAATACAGTTTTGCAGAGTAAAGACATATACGTACGCATTGGAAACTCTTTACGAGAAGAAATAACGCATAGTACAAAATTAGCTTGTATCTCCAAAACTACACGTTGTATCTCGCAAAGAATTGTTGTGGCGTGTACGTCTTGACATGTAGCATCTAAAGAGAACCAAAAGGAGAATTTTCTTTCGTCAAAATTTTTCAGAAAATCACGTTTTAAGGAAATCCCGCATCGTGCGAAATTATCTTGTTTTTCCTAAACAACACGTTGTAAGTCGAAAAGCTTTCATGTTGCGTGTATGTCTAAGTGTGTAGCCTCAAAAGAGAAGGCACAGGACAGTTTTCTCTCGAAAGGATATGTAAGAATACCACTTCATAAGGAAATACAGTTTTGCAGAGTAAAGACATATACGTACGCATTGGAAACTCTTTATGAGAAGAAATAACGCATAGTACAAAATTAGCTTGTATCTCCAAAACTACACGTTGTATCTCGAAAAGAATTGTTGTGGCGTGTACGTCTTAACATGTAGCATCTAAAGAGAACCAAAAGGAGAATTTTCTTTCGTCAAAATTTTTCAGAAAATCACGTTTTAAGGAAATCCCGCATCGTGCGAAATTATCTTGTTTTTCCTAAACAACACGTTGTAAGTCGAAAAGCTTTCATGTTGCGTGTATGTCTAAGTGTGTAGCCTCAAAAGAGAAGGCACAGGACAGTTTTCTCTCGAAATGATATGTAAGAATACCACTTCATAAGGAAATACAGTTTTGCAGAGTAAAGACATATACGTACGCATTGGCAACTCTTTACGAGAAGAAATAACGCATAGTAGAAAATTAGCTTGTATCTCCAAAACTACACGTTGTATCTCGAAAAGAATTCTTTTGGCGTGTACGTCTTAACATGTAGCATCTAAAGAGAACCAAAAGGAGAATTTTCTTTCGTCAAAATTTTTCAGAAAATCACGTTTTAAGGAAATCCCGCATCGTGCGAAATTATCTTGTTTTTCCTAAACAACACGTTGTAAGTCGAAAAGCTTTCATGTTGCGTGTATGTCTAAGTGTGTAGCCTCAAAAGAGAAGGCACAGGACAGTTTTCTCTCGAAAGGATATGTAAGAATACCACTTCATAAGGAAATACAGTTTTGCAGAGTAAAGACATATACGTACGCATTGGAAACTCTTTACGAGAAGAAATAACGCATAGTACAAAATTAGCTTGTATCTCCAAAACTACACGTTGTATCTCGAAAAGAATTGTTGTGGCGTGTACGTCTTAACATGTAGCATCTAAAGAGAACCAAAAGGAGAATTTTCTTTCGTCAAAACTTTTCAGAAAATCACGTTTTAAGGAAATCCCGCATCGTGCGAAATTATCTTGTTTTTCCTAAACAACACGTTGTAAGTCGAAAAGCTTTCATGTTGCGTGTATGTCTAAGTGTGTAGCCTCAAAAGAGAAGGCACAGGACAGTTTTCTCTCGAAAGGATATGTAAGAATACCACTTCATAAGGAAATACAGTTTTGCAGAGTAAAGACATATACGTACGCATTGGAAACTCTTTACGAGAAGAAATAACGCATAGTACAAAATTAGCTTGTATCTCCAAAACTACACGTTGTATCTCGAAAAGAATTGTTGTGGCGTGTACGTCTTAACATGTAGCATCTAAAGAGAACCAAAAGGAGAATTTTCTTTCGTCAAAATTTTTCAGAAAATCACGTTTTAAGGAAATCCCGCATCGTGCGAAATTATCTTGTTTTTCCTAAACAACACGTTGTAAGTCGAAAAGCTTTCATGTTGCGTGTATGTCTAAGTGTGTAGCCTCAAAAGAGAAGGCACAGGACAGTTTTCTCTCGAAAGGATATGTAAGAATACCACTTCATAAGGAAATACAGTTTTGAAGAGTAAAGACATATACGTACGCATTGGAAACTCTTTACGAGAAGAAATAACGCATAGTACAAAATTAGCTTGTATCTCCAAAACTACACGTTGTATCTCGCAAAGAATTGTTGTGGCGTGTACGTCTTAACATGTAGCATCTAAAGAGAACCAAAAGGAGAATTTTCTTTCGTCAAAATTTTTCAGAAAATCACGTTTTATGGAAATCCCGCATCGTGCGAAATTATCTTGTTTTTCCTAAACAACACGTTGTAAGTCGAAAAGCTTTCATGTTGCGTGTATGTCTAAGTGTGTAGCCTCAAAAGAGAAGGCACAGGACAGTTTTCTCTCGAAAGGATATGTAAGAATACCACTTCATAAGGAAATACAGTTTTGCAAAGTAAAGACATATACGTACGCATTGGAAACTTTAGGAGAAGAAATAACGCATAGTACAAAATTAGCTTGTATCTCCAAAACTACACGTTGTATCTCGAAAAGAATTGTTGTGGCGTGTACGTCTTAACATGTAGCATCTAAAGAGAACCAAAAGGAGAATTTTCTTTCGTCAAAATTTTTCGGAAAATCACGTTTTAAGGAAATCCCGCATCGTGCGAAATTATCTTGTTTTTCCTAAACAACACGTTGGAGGTCGAAAAGCTTTCATGTTGCGTGTATGTCTAAGTGTGTAGCCTCAAAAGAGAAGGCACAGGACAGTTTTCTCTCGAAAGGATATGTAAGAATACCACTTCATAAGGAAATACAGTTTTGCAGAGTAAAGACATATACGTACGCATTGGAAACTCTTTACGAGAAGAAATAACGCATAGTACAAAATTAGCTTGTATCTCCAAAACTACACGTTGTATCTCGAAAAGAATTGTTGTGGCGTGTACGTCTTAACATGTAGCATCTAAAGAGAACCAAAAGGAGAATTTTCTTTCGTCAAAATTTTTCAGAAAATCACGTTTTAAGGAAATCCCGCATCGTGCGAAATTATCTTGTTTTTCCTAAACAACACGTTGTAAGTCGAAAAGCTTTCATGTTGCGTGTATGTCTAAGTGTGTAGCCTCAAAAGAGAAGGCACAGGACAGTTTTCTCTCGAAAGGATATGTAAGAATACCACTTCAGAAGGAAATACAGTTTTGCAGAGTAAAGACATATGCGTACGCATTGGAAACTCTTTACGAGAAGAAATAACGCATAGTACAAAATTAGCTTGTATCTCCAAAACTACACGTTGTATCTCGAAAAGAATTGTTGTGGCGTGTACGTCTTAACATGTAGCATCTAAAGAGAACCAAAAGGAGAATTTTCTTTCGTCAAAATTTTTCAGAAAATCACGTTTTAAGGAAATCCCGCATCGTGCGAAATTATCTTGTTTTTCCTAAACAACACGTTGTAAGTCGAAAAGCTTTCATGTTGCGTGTATGTCTACGTGTGTAGCCTCAAAAGAGAAGGCACAGGACAGTTTTCTCTCGAAAGGATATGTAAGAATACCACTTCATAAGGAAATACAGTTTTGCAGAGTAAAGACATATACGTACGCATTGGAAACTCTTTACGAGAAGAAATAACGCATAGTACAAAATTAGCTTGTATCTCCAAAACTACACGTTGTATCTCGAAAAGAATTGTTGTGGCGTGTACGTCTTAACATGTAGCATCTAAAGAGAACCAAAAGGAGAATTTTCTTTCGTCAAAATTTTTCAGAAAATCACGTTTTAAGGAAATCCCGCATCGTGCGAAATTATCTTGTTTTTCCTAAACAACACGTTGTAAGTCGAAAAGCTTTCATGTTGCGTGTATGTCTAAGTGTGTAGCCTCAAAAGAGAAGGCACAGGACAGTTTTCTCTCGAAAGGATATGTAAGAATACCACTTCATAAGGAAATACAGTTTTGCAGAGTAAAGACATATACGTACGCATTGGAAACTCTTTACGAGAAGAAATAACGCATAGTACAAAATTAGCTTGTATCTCCAAAACTACACGTTGTATCTCGAAAAGAATTGTTGTGGCGTGTACGTCTTAACATGTAGCATCTAAAGAGAACCAAAAGGAGAATTTTCTTTCGTCAAAATTTTTCAGAAAATCACGTTTTAAGGAAATCCTGCATCGTGCGAAATTATCTTGTTTTTCCTAAACAACACGTTGTAAGTCGAAAAGCTTTCATGTTGCGTGTATGTCTAAGTGTGTAGCCTCAAAAGAGAAGGCACAGGACAGTTTTCTCTCGAAAGGATATGTAAGAATACCACTTCATAAGGAAATACAGTTTTGCAGAGTAAAGACATATACGTACGCATTGGAAACTCTTTACGAGAAGAAATAACGCATAGTACAAAATTAGCTTGTATCTCCAAAACTACACGTTGTATCTCGAAAAGAATTGTTGTGGCGTGTTCGTCTTAACATGTAGCATCTAAAGAGAACCAAAAGGAGAATTTTCTTTCGTCAAAATTTTTCAGAAAATCACCTTTTAAGGAAATCCCGCATCGTGCGAAATTATCTTGTTTTTCCTAAACAACACGTTGTAAGTCGAAAAGCTTTCATGTTGCGTGTATGTCTAAGTGTGTAGCCTCAAAAGAGAAGGCACAGGACAGTTTTCTCTCGAAAGGATATGTAAGAATACCACTTCATAAGGAAATACAGTTTTGCAGAGTAAAGACATATACGTACGCATTGGAAACTCTTTACGAGAAGAAATAACGCATAGTACAAAATTAGCTTGTATCTCCAAAACTACACGTTGTATCTCGAAAAGAATTGTTGTGGCGTGTACGTCTTAACATGTAGCATCTAAAGAGAACCAAAAGGAGAATTTTCTTTCGTCAAAATTTTTCAGAAAATCACGTTTTAAGGAAATCCCGCATCGTGCGAAATTATCTTGTTTTTCCTAAACAACACGTTGTAAGTCGAAAAGCTTTCATGTTGCGTGTATGTCTAAGTGTGTAGCCTCAAAAGAGAAGGCACAGGACAGTTTTCTCTCGAAAGGATATGTAAGAATACCACTTCATAAGGAAATACAGTTTTGCAGAGTAAAGACATATACGTACGCATTGGAAACTCTTTACGAGAAGAAATAACGCATAGTACAAAATTAGCTTGTATCTCCAAAACTACACGTTGTATCTCGAAAAGAATTGTTGTGGCGTGTACGTCTTAACATGTAGCATCTAAAGAGAACCAAAAGGAGAATTTTCTTTCGTCAAAATTTTTCAGAAAATCACGTTTTAAGGAAATCCCGCATCGTGCGAAATTATCTTGTTTTTCCTAAACAACACGTTGTAAGTCGAAAAGCTTTCATGTTGCGTGTATGTCTACGTGTGTAGCCTCAAAAGAGAAGGCACAGGACAGTTTTCTCTCGAAAGGATATGTAAGAATACCACTTCATAAGGAAATACAGTTTTGCAGAGTAAAGACATATACGTACGCATTGGAAACTCTTTACGAGAAGAAATAACGCATAGTACAAAATTAGCTTGTATCTCCAAAACTACACGTTGTATCTCGAAAAGAATTGTTGTGGCGTGTACGTCTTAACATGTAGCATCTAAAGAGAACCAAAAGGAGAATTTTCTTTCGTCAAAATTTTTCAGAAAATCACGTTTTAAGGAAATCCCGCATCGTGCGAAATTATCTTGTTTTTCCTAAACAACACGTTGTAAGTCGAAAAGCTTTCATGTTGCGTGTATGTCTAAGTGTGTAGCCTCAAAAGAGAAGGCACAGGACAGTTTTCTCTCGAAAGGATATGTAAGAATACCACTTCATAAGGAAATACAGTTTTGCAGAGTAAAGACATATACGTACGCATTGGAAACTCTTTACGAGAAGAAATAACGCATAGTACAAAATTAGCTTGTATCTCCAAAACTACACGTTGTATCTCGAAAAGAATTGTTGTGGCGTGTACGTCTTAACATGTAGCATCTAAAGAGAACCAAAAGGAGAATTTTCTTTCGTCAAAATTTTTCAGAAAATCACGTTTTAAGGAAATCCCGCATCGTGAGAAATTATCTTGTTTTTCCTAAACAACACGTTGTCAGTCGAAAAGCTTTCATGTTGCGTGTATGTCTAAGTGTGTAGCCTCAAAAGAGAAGGCACAGGACAGTTTTCTCTCGAAAGGATATGTAAGAATACCACTTCATAAGGAAATACAGTTTTGCAGAGTAAAGACATATACGTACGCATTGGAAACTCTTTACGAGAAGAAATAACGCATAGTACAAAATTAGCTTGTATCTCCAAAACTACACGTTGTATCTCGAAAAGAATTGTTGTGGCGTGTACGTCTTAACATGTAGCATCTAAAGAGAACCAAAAGGAGAATTTTCTTTCGTCAAAATTTTTCAGAAAATCACGTTTTAAGGAAATCCCGCATCGTGCGAAATTATCTTGTTTTTCCTAAACAACACGTTTTAAGTCGAAAAGCTTTCATGTTGCGTGTATGTCTACGTGTGTAGCCTCAAAAGAGAAGGCACAGGACAGTTTTCTCTCGAAAGGATATGTAAGAATACCACTTCATAAGGAAATACAGTTTTGCAGAGTAAAGACATATACGTACGCATTGGAAACTCTTTACGAGAAGAAATAACGCATAGTACAAAATTAGCTTGTATCTCCAAAACTACACTTTGTATCTCGAAAAGAATTGTTGTGGCGTGTACGTCTTAACATGTAGCATCTAAAGAGAACCAAAAGGAGAATTTTCTTTCGTCAAAATTTTTCTGAAAATCACGTTTTAAGGAAATCCCGCATCGTGCGAAATTATCTTGTTTTTCCTAAACAACACGTTGTAAGTCGAAAAGCTTTCATGTTGCGTGTATGTCTAAGTGTGTAGCCTCAAAAGAGAAGGCACAGGACAGTTTTCTCTCGAAAGGATATGTAAGAATACCACTTCATAAGGAAATACAGTTTTGCAGAGTAAAGACATATACGTACGCATTGGAAACTCTTTACGAGAAGAAATAACGCATAGTACAAAATTAGCTTGTATCTCCAAAACTACACGTTGTATCTCGAAAAGAATTGTTGTGGCGTGTACGTCTTAACATGTAGCATCTAAAGAGAACCAAAAGGAGAATTTTCTTTCGTCAAAATTTTTCAGAAAATCACGTTTTAAGGAAATCCCGCATCGTGCGAAATTATCTTGTTTTTCCTAAACAACACGTTGTAAGTCGAAAAGCTTTCATGTTGCGTGTATGTCTAAGTGTGTAGCCTCAAAAGAGAAGGCACAGGACAGTTTTCTCTCGAAAGGATATGTAAGAATACCACTTCATAAGGAAATACAGTTTTGCAGAGTAAAGACATATGCGTACGCATTGGAAACTCTTTACGAGAAGAAATAACGCATAGTACAAAATTAGCTTGTATCTCCAAAACTACACGTTGTATCTCGAAAAGAATTGTTGTGGCGTGTACGTCTTAACATGTAGCATCTAAAGAGAACCAAAAGGAGAATTTTCTTTCGTCAAAATTTTTCAGAAAATCACGTTTTAAGGAAATCCCGCATCGTGCGAAATTATCTTGTTTTTCCTAAACAACACGTTGTAAGTCGAAAAGCTTTCATGTTGCGTGTATGTCTAAGTGTGTAGCCTCAAAAGAGAAGGCACAGGACAGTTTTCTCTCGAAAGGATATGTAAGAATACCACTTCATAAGGAAATACAGTTTTGCAGAGTAAAGACATATACGTACGCATTGGAAACTCTTTACGAGAAGAAATAACGCATAGTACAAAATTAGCTTGTATCTCCAAAACTACACGTTGTATCTCGAAAAGAATTGTTGTGGCGTGTACGTCTTAACATGTAGCATCTAAAGAGAACCAAAAGGAGAATTTTCTTTCGTCAAAATTTTTCAGAAAATCACGTTTTAAGGAAATCCCGCATCGTGCGAAATTATCTTGTTTTTCCTAAACAACACGTTGTAAGTCGAAAAGCTTTCATGTTGCGTGTATGTCTAAGTGTGTAGCCTCAAAAGAGAAGGCACAGGACAGTTTTCTCTCGAAAGGATATGTAAGAATACCACTTCATAAGGAAATACAGTTTTGCAGAGTAAAGACATATACGTACGCATTGGAAACTCTTTACGAGAAGAAATAACGCATAGTACAAAATTAGCTTGTATCTCCAAAACTACACGTTGTATCTCGAAAAGAATTGTTGTGGCGTGTACGTCTTAACATGTAGCATCTAAAGAGAACCAAAAGGAGAATTTTCTTTCGTCAAAATTTTTCAGAAAATCACGTTTTAAGGAAATCCCGCATCGTGCGAAATTATCTTGTTTTTCCTAAACAACACGTTGTAAGTCGAAAAGCTTTCATGTTGCGTGTATGTCTAAGTGTGTAGCCTCAAAAGAGAAGGCACAGGACAGTTTTCTCTCGAAAGGATATGTAAGAATACCACTTCATAAGGAAATACAGTTTTGCAGAGTAAAGACATATACGTACGCATTGGAAACTCTTTACGAGAAGAAATAACGCATAGTACAAAATTAGCTTGTATCTCCAAAACTACACGTTGTATCTCGAAAAGAATTGTTGTGGCGTGTACGTCTTAACATGTAGCATCTAAAGAGAACCAAAAGGAGAATTTTCTTTCGTCAAAATTTTTCAGAAAATCACGTTTTAAGGAAATCCCGCATCGTGCGAAATTATCTTGTTTTTCCTAAACAACACGTTGTAAGTCGAAAAGCTTTCATGTTGCGTGTATGTCTACGTGTGTAGCCTCAAAAGAGAAGGCACAGGACAGTTTTCTCTCGAAAGGATATGTAAGAATACCACTTCATAAGGAAATACAGTTTTGCAGAGTAAAGACATATACGTACGCATTGGAAACTCTTTACGAGAAGAAATAACGCATAGTACAAAATTAGCTTGTATCTCCAAAACTACACGTTGTATCTCGAAAAGAATTGTTGTGGCGTGTACGTCTTAACATGTAGCATCTAAAGAGAACCAAAAGGAGAATTTTCTTTCGTCAAAATTTTTCAGAAAATCACGTTTTAAGGAAATCCCGCATCGTGCGAAATTATCTTGTTTTTCCTAAACAACACGTTGTAAGTCGAAAAGCTTTCATGTTGCGTGTATGTCTAAGTGTGTAGCCTCAAAAGAGAAGGCACAGGACAGTTTTCTCTCGAAAGGATATGTAAGAATACCACTTCATAAGGAAATACAGTTTTGCAGAGTAAAGACATATACGTACGCATTGGAAACTCTTTACGAGAAGAAATAACGCATAGTACAAAATTAGCTTGTATCTCCAAAACTACACGTTGTATCTCGAAAAGAATTGTTGTGGCGTGTACGTCTTAACATGTAGCATCTAAAGAGAACCAAAAGGAGAATTTTCTTTCGTCAAAATTTTTCAGAAAATCACGTTTTAAGGAAATCCCGCATCGTGCGAAATTATCTTGTTTTTCCTAAACAACACGTTGTAAGTCGAAAAGCTTTCATGTTGCGTGTATGTCTAAGTGTGTAGCCTCAAAAGAGAAGGCACAGGACAGTTTTCTCTCGAAAGGATATGTAAGAATACCACTTCATAAGGAAATACAGTTTTGCAGAGTAAAGACATATGCGTACGCATTGGAAACTCTTTACGAGAAGAAATAACGCATAGTACAAAATTAGCTTGTATCTCCAAAACTACACGTTGTATCTCGAAAAGAATTGTTGTGGCGTGTACGTCTTAACACGTAGCATCTAAAGAGAACCAAAAGGAGAATTTTCTTTCGTCAAAATTTTTCAGAAAATCACGTTTTAAGGAAATCCCGCATCGTGCGAAATTATCTTGTTTTTCCTAAACAACACGTTGTAAGTCGAAAAGCTTTCATGTTGCGTGTATGTCTAAGTGTGTAGCCTCAAAAGAGAAGGCACAGGACAGTTTTCTCTCGAAAGGATATGTAAGAATACCACTTCATAAGGAAATACAGTTTTGCAGAGTAAAGACATATACGTACGCATTGGAAACTCTTTACGAGAAGAAATAACGCATAGTACAAAATTAGCTTGTATCTCCAAAACTACACGTTGTATCTCGAAAAGAATTGTTGTGGCGTGTACGTCTTAACATGTAGCATCTAAAGAGAACCAAAAGGAGAATTTTCTTTCGTCAAAATTTTTCAGAAAATCACGTTTTAAGGAAATCCCGCATCGTGCGAAATTATCTTGTTTTTCCTAAACAACACGTTGTAAGTCGAAAAGCTTTCATGTTGCGTGTATGTCTAAGTGTGTAGCCTCAAAAGAGAAGGCACAGGACAGTTTTCTCTCGAAAGGATATGTAAGAATACCACTTCATAAGGAAATACAGTTTTGCAGAGTAAAGACATATACGTACGCATTGGAAACTCTTTACGAGAAGAAATAACGCATCGTACAAAATTAGCTTGTATCTCCAAAACTACACGTTGTAACTCGAAAAGAATTGTTGTGGCGTGTACGTCTTAACATGTAGCATCTAAAGAGAACCAAAAGGAGAATTTTCTTTCGTCAAAATTTTTCAGAAAATCACGTTTTAAGGAAATCCCGCATCGTGCGAAATTATCTTGTTTTTCCTAAACAACACGTTGTAAGTCGAAAAGCTTTCATGTTGCGTGTATGTCTAAGTGTGTAGCCTCAAAAGAGAAGGCACAGGACAGTTTTCTCTCGAAAGGATATGTAAGAATACCACTTCATAAGGAAATACAGTTTTGCAGAGTAACGACATATACGTACGCATTGGAAACTCTTTACGAGAAGAAATAACGCATAGTACAAAATTAGCTTGTATCTCCAAAACTACACGTTGTATCTCGAAAAAAATTGTTGTGGCGTGTACGTCTTAACATGTAGCATCTAAAGAGAACCAAAAGGAGAATTTTCTTTCGTCAAAATTTTTCACAAAATCTCGTTTTAAGGAAATCCCGCATCGTGCGAAATTATCTTGTTTTTCCTAAACAACACGTTGTAAGTCGAAAAGCTTTCATGTTGCGTGTATGTCTAAGTGTGTAGCCTCAAAAGAGAAGGCACAGGACAGTTTTCTCTCGAAAGGATATGTAAGAATACCACTTCATAAGGAAATACAGTTTTGCAGAGTAACGACATATACGTACGCATTGGAAACTCTTTACGAGAAGAAATAACGCATAGTACAAAATTAGCTTGTATCTCCAAAACTACACGTTGTATCTCGAAAAGAATTGTTGTGGCGTGTACGTCTTAACATGTAGCATCTAAAGAGAACCAAAAGGAGAATTTTCTTTCGTCAAAATTTTTCAGAAAATCACGTTTTAAGGAAATCCCGCATCGTGCGAAATTATCTTGTTTTTCCTAAACAACACGTTGTAAGTCGAAAAGCTTTCATGTTGCGTGTATGTCTAAGTGTGTAGCCTCAAAAGAGAAGGCACAGGACAGTTTTCTCTCGAAAGGATATGTAAGAATACCACTTCATAAGGAAATACAGTTTTGCAGAGTAAAGACATATACGTACGCATTGGAAACTCTTTACGAGAAGAAATAACGCATAGTACAAAATTAGCTTGTATCTCCAAAACTACACGTTGTATCTCGAAAAGAATTGTTGTGGCGTGTACGTCTTAACATGTAGCATCTAAAGAGAACCAACAGGAGAATTTTCTTTCGTCAAAATTTTTCAGAAAATCACGTTTTAAGGAAATCCCGCATCGTGAGAAATTATCTTGTTTTTCCTAAACAACACGTTGTAAGTCGAAAAGCTTTCATGTTGCGTGTATGTCTAAGTGTGTAGCCTCAAAAGAGAAGGCACAGGACAGTTTTCTCTCGAAAGGATATGTAAGAATACCACTTCATAAGGAAATACAGTTTTGCAGAGTAAAGACATATACGTACGCATTGGAAACTCTTTACGAGAAGAAATAACGCATAGTACAAAATTAGCTTGTATCTCCAAAACTACACGTTGTATCTCGAAAAGAATTGTTGTGGCGTGTACGTCTTAACATGTAGCATCTAAAGAGAACCAAAAGGAGAATTTTCTTTCGTCAAAATTTTTCAGAAAATCACGTTTTAAGGAAATCCCGCATCGTGCGAAATTATCTTGTTTTTCCTAAACAACACGTTGTAAGTCGAAAAGCTTTCATGTTGCGTGTATGTCTAAGTGTGTAGCCTCAAAAGAGAAGGCACAGGACAGTTTTCTCTCGAAAGGATATGTAAGAATACCACTTCATAAGGAAATACAGTTTTGCAGAGTAACGACATATACGTACGCATTGGAAACTCTTTACGAGAAGAAATAACGCATAGTACAAAATTAGCTTGTATCTCCAAAACTACACGTTGTATCTCGAAAAGAATTGTTGTGGCGTGTACGTCTTAACATGTAGCATCTAAAGAGAACCAAAAGGAGAATTTTCTTTCGTCAAAATTTTTCACAAAATCTCGTTTTAAGGAAATCCCGCATCGTGCGAAATTATCTTGTTTTTCCTAAACAACACGTTGTAAGTCGAAAAGCTTTCATGTTGCGTGTATGTCTAAGTGTGTAGCCTCAAAAGAGAAGGCACAGGACAGTTTTCTCTCGAAAGGATATGTAAGAATACCACTTCATAAGGAAATACAGTTTTGCAGAGTAACGACATATACGTACGCATTGGAAACTCTTTACGAGAAGAAATAACGCATAGTACAAAATTAGCTTGTATCTCCAAAACTACACGTTGTATCTCGAAAAGAATTGTTGTGGCGTGTACGTCTTAACATGTAGCATCTAAAGAGAACCAAAAGGAGAATTTTCTTTCGTCAAAATTTTTCAGAAAATCACGTTTTAAGGAAATCCCGCATAGTGCGAAATTATCTTGTTTTTCCTAAACAACACGTTGTAAGTCGAAAAGCTTTCATGTTGCGTGTATGTCTACGTGTGTAGCCTCAAAAGAGAAGGCACAGGACAGTTTTCTCTCGAAAGGATATGTAAGAATACCACTTCATAAGGAAATACAGTTTTGCAGAGTAAAGACATATACGTACGCATTGGAAACTCTTTACGAGAAGAAATAACGCATAGTACAAAATTAGCTTGTATCTCCAAAACTACACGTTGTATCTCGAAAAGAATTGTTGTGGCATGTACGTCTTAACATGTAGCATCTAAAGAGAACCAAAAGGTGAATTTTCTTTCGTCAAAATTTTTCAGAAAATCACGTTTTAAGGAAATCCCGCATCGTGCGAAATTATCTTGTTTTTCCTAAACAACACGTTGTAAGTCGAAAAGCTTTCATGTTGCGTGTATGTCTAAGTGTGTAGCCTCAAAAGAGAAGGCACAGGACAGTTTTCTCTCGAAAGGATATGTAAGAATACCACTTCATAAGGAAATACAGTTTTGCAGAGTAAAGACATATACGTACGCATTGGAAACTCTTTACGAGAAGAAATAACGCATAGTACAAAATTAGCTTGTATCTCCAAAACTACACGTTGTATCTCGAAAAGAATTGTTGTGGCGTGTACGTCTTAACATGTAGCATCTAAAGAGAACCAAAAGGAGAATTTTCTTTCGTCAAAATTTTTCAGAAAATCACGTTTTAAGGAAATCCCGCATCGTGCGAAATTATCTTGTTTTTCCTAAACAACACGTTGTAAGTCGAAAAGCTTTCATGTTGCGTGTATGTCTAAGTGTGTAGCCTCAAAAGAGAAGGCACAGGACAGTTTTCTCTCGAAAGGATATGTAAGAATACCACTTCATAAGGAAATACAGTTTTGCAGAGTAACGACATATACGTACGCATTGGAAACTCTTTACGAGAAGAAATAACGCATAGTACAAAATTAGCTTGTATCTCCAAAACTACACGTTGTATCTCGAAAAAAATTGTTGTGGCGTGTACGTCTTAACATGTAGCATCTAAAGAGAACCAAAAGGAGAATTTTCTTTCGTCAAAATTTTTCACAAAATCTCGTTTTAAGGAAATCCCGCATCGTGCGAAATTATCTTGTTTTTCCTAAACAACACGTTGTAAGTCGAAAAGCTTTCATGTTGCGTGTATGTCTAAGTGTGTAGCCTCAAAAGAGAAGGCACAGGACAGTTTTCTCTCGAAAGGATATGTAAGAATACCACTTCATAAGGAAATACAGTTTTGCAGAGTAACGACATATACGTACGCATTGGAAACTCTTTACGAGAAGAAATAACGCATAGTACAAAATTAGCTTGTATCTCCAAAACTACACGTTGTATCTCGAAAAGAATTGTTGTGGCGTGTACGTCTTAACATGTAGCATCTAAAGAGAACCAAAAGGAGAATTTTCTTTCGTCAAAATTTTTCAGAAAATCACGTTTTAAGGAAATCCCGCATCGTGCGAAATTATCTTGTTTTTCCTAAACAACACGTTGTAAGTCGAAAAGCTTTCATGTTGCGTGTATGTCTAAGTGTGTAGCCTCAAAAGAGAAGGCACAGGACAGTTTTCTCTCGAAAGGATATGTAAGAATACCACTTCATAAGGAAATACAGTTTTGCAGAGTAACGACATATACGTACGCATTGGAAACTCTTTACGAGAAGAAATAACGCATAGTACAAAATTAGCTTGTATCTCCAAAACTACACGTTGTATCTCGAAAAAAATTGTTGTGGCGTGTACGTCTTAACATGTAGCATCTAAAGAGAACCAAAAGGAGAATTTTCTTTCGTCAAAATTGTTCACAAAATCTCGTTTTAAGGAAATCCCGCATCGTGCGAAATTATCTTGTTTTTCCTAAACAACACGTTGTAAGTCGAAAAGCTTTCATGTTGCGTGTATGTCTAAGTGTGTAGCCTCAAAAGAGAAGGCACAGGACAGTTTTCTCTCGAAAGGATATGTAAGAATACCACTTCATAAGGAAATACAGTTTTGCAGAGTAACGACATATACGTACGCATTGGAAACTCTTTACGAGAAGAAATAACGCATAGTACAAAATTAGCTTGTATCTCCAAAACTACACGTTGTATCTCGAAAAGAATTGTTGTGGCGTGTACGTCTTAACATGTAGCATCTAAAGAGAACCAAAAGGAGAATTTTCTTTCGTCAAAATTTTTCAGAAAATCACGTTTTAAGGAAATCCCGCATCGTGCGAAATTATCTTGTTTTTCCTAAACAACACGTTGTAAGTCGAAAAGCTTTCATGTTGCGTGTATGTCTAAGTGTGTAGCCTCAAAAGAGAAGGCACAGGACAGTTTTCTCTCGAAAGGATATGTAAGAATACCACTTCATAAGGAAATACAGTTTTGCAGAGTAAAGACATATACGTACGCATTGGAAACTCTTTACGAGAAGAAATAACGCATAGTACAAAATTAGCTTGTATCTCCAAAACTACACGTTGTATCTCGAAAAGAATTGTTGTGGCATGTACGTCTTAACATGTAGCATCTAAAGAGAACCAAAAGGAGAATTTTCTTTCGTCAAAATTTTTCAGAAAATCACGTTTTAAGGAAATCCCGCATCGTGCGAAATTATCTTGTTTTTCCTAAACAACACGTTGTAAGTCGAAAAGCTTTCATGTTGCGTGTATGTCTAAGTGTGTAGCCTCAAAAGAGAAGGCACAGGACAGTTTTCTCTCGAAAGGATATGTAAGAATACCACTTCATAAGGAAATACAGTTTTGCAGAGTAAAGACATATACGTACGCATTGGAAACTCTTTACGAGAAGAAATAACGCATAGTACAAAATTAGCTTGTATCTCCAAAACTACACGTTGTATCTCGAAAAGAATTGTTGTGGCATGTACGTCTTAACATGTAGCATCTAAAGAGAACCAAAAGGAGAATTTTCTTTCGTCAAAATTTTTCAGAAAATCACGTTTTAAGGAAATCCCGCATCGTGCGAAATTATCTTGTTTTTCCTAAACAACACGTTGTAAGTCGAAAAGCTTTCATGTTGCGTGTATGTCTAAGTGTGTAGCCTCAAAAGAGAAGGCACAGGACAGTTTTCTCTCGAAAGGATATGTAAGAATACCACTTCATAAGGAAATACAGTTTTGCAGAGTAACGACATATACGTACGCATTGGAAACTCTTTACGAGAAGAAATAACGCATAGTACAAAATTAGCTTGTATCTCCAAAACTACACGTTGTATCTCGAAAAAAATTGTTGTGGCGTGTACGTCTTAACATGTAGCATCTAAAGAGAACCAAAAGGAGAATTTTCTTTCGTCAAAATTGTTCACAAAATCTCGTTTTAAGGAAATCCCGCATCGTGCGAAATTATCTTGTTTTTCCTAAACAACACGTTGTAAGTCGAAAAGCTTTCATGTTGCGTGTATGTCTAAGTGTGTAGCCTCAAAAGAGAAGGCACAGGACAGTTTTCTCTCGAAAGGATATGTAAGAATACCACTTCATAAGGAAATACAGTTTTGCAGAGTAAAGACATATACGTACGCATTGGAAACTCTTTACGAGAAGAAATAACGCATAGTACAAAATTAGCTTGTATCTCCAAAACTACACGTTGTATCTCGAAAAGAATTGTTGTGGCGTGTACGTCTTAACATGTAGCATCTAAAGAGAACCAAAAGGAGAATTTTCTTTCGTCAAAATTTTTCAGAAAATCACGTTTTAAGGAAATCCCGCATCGTGCGAGAAATTATCTTGTTTTTCCTAAACAACACGTTGTAAGTCGAAAAGCTTTCATGTTGCGTGTATGTCTAAGTGTGTAGCCTCAAAAGAGAAGGCACAGGACAGTTTTCTCTCGAAAGGATATGTAAGAATACCACTTCATAAGGAAATACAGTTTTGCAGAGTAAAGACATATACGTACGCATTGGAAACTCTTTACGAGAAGAAATAACGCATAGTACAAAATTAGCTTGTATCTCCAAAACTACACGTTGTATCTCGAAAAGAATTGTTGTGGCGTGTATGTCTTAACATGTAGCATCTAAAGAGAACCAAAAGGAGAATTTTCTTTGGTCAAAATTTTTCAGAAAATCACGTTTTAAGGAAACCCCGCATCGTGCGAAATTATCTTGTTTTTCCTAAACAACACGTTGTAAGTCGAAAAGCTTTCATGTTGCGTGTATGTCTAAGTGTGTAGCCTCAAAAGAGAAGGCACAGGACAGTTTTCTCTCGAAAGGATATGTAAGAATACCACTTCATAAGGAAATACAGTTTTGCAGAGTAAAGACATATACGTACGCATTGGAAACTCTTTACAAGAAGAAATAACGCATAGTACAAAATTAGCTTGTATCTCCAAAACTACACGTTGTATCTCGAAAAGAATTGTTGTGGCGTGTACGTCTTAACATGTAGCATCTAAAGAGAACCAAAAGGAGAATTTTCTTTCGTCAAAATTTTTCACAAAATCACGTTTTAAGGAAATCCCGCATCGTGCGAAATTATCTTGTTTTTCCTAAACAACACGTTGTAAGTCGAAAAGCTTTCATGTTGCGTGTATGTCTAAGTGTGTAGCCTCAAAAGAGAAGGCACAGGACAGTTTTCTCTCGAAAGGATATGGAAGAATACCACTTCATAAGGAAATACAGTTTTGCAGAGTAAAGACATATACGTACGCATTGGAAACTCTTTACGAGAAGAAATAACGCATAGTACAAAATTAGCTTGTATCTCCAAAACTACACGTTGTATCTCGAAAAGAATTGTTGTGGCGTGTACGTCTTAACATGTAGCATCTAAAGAGAACCAAAAGGAGAATTTTCTTTCGTCAAAATTTTTCAGAAAATCACGTTTTAAGGAAATCCCGCATCGTGCGAAATTATCTTGTTTTTCCTAAACAACACGTTGTAAGTCGAAAAGCTTTCATGTTGCGTGTATGTCTAAGTGTGTAGCCTCAAAAGAGAAGGCACAGGACAGTTTTCTCTCGAAAGGATATGTAAGAATACCACTTCATAAGGAAATACAGTTTTGCAGAGTAAAGACATATACGTACGCATTGGAAACTCTTTACGAGAAGAAATAACGCATAGTACAAAATTAGCTTGTATCTCCAAAACTACACGTTGTATCTCGAAAAGAATTGTTGTGGCGTGTACGTCTTAACATGTAGCATCTAAAGAGAACCAAAAGGAGAATTTTCTTTCGTCAAAATTTTTCACAAAATCACGTTTTAAGGAAATCCCGCATCGTGCGAAATTATCTTGTTTTTCCTAAACAACACGTTGTAAGTCGAAAAGCTTTCATGTTGCGTGTATGTCTAAGTGTGTAGCCTCAAAAGAGAAGGCACAGGACAGTTTTCTCTCGAAAGGATATGTAAGAATACCACTTCATAAGGAAATACAGTTTTGCAGAGTAAAGACATATACGTACGCATTGGAAACTCTTTACGAGAAGAAATAACGCATAGTACAAAATTAGCTTGTATCTCCAAAACTACACGTTGTATCTCGAAAAGAATTGTTGTGGCGTGTACGTCTTAACATGTAGCATCTAAAGAGAACCAAAAGGAGAATTTTCTTTCGTCAAAATTTTTCAGAAAATCACGTTTTAAGGAAATCCCGCATCGTGCGAAATTACCTTGTTTTTCCTAAACAACACGTTGTAAGTCGAAAAGCTTTCATGTTGCGTGTATGTCTAAGTGTGTAGCCTCAAAAGAGAAGGCACAGGACAGTTTTCTCTCGAAAGGATATGTAAGAATACCACTTCATAAGGAAATACAGTTTTGCAGAGTAAAGACATATACGTACGCATTGGAAACTCTTTACGAGAAGAAATAACGCATAGTACAAAATTAGCTTGTATCTCCAAAACTACACGTTGTATCTCGAAAAGAATTGTTGTGGCGTGTACGTCTTAACATGTAGCATCTAAAGAGAACCAAAAGGAGAATTTTCTTTCGTCAAAATTTTTCAGAAAATCACGTTTTAAGGAAATCCCGCATCGTGCGAAATTATCTTGTTTTTCCTAAACAACACGTTGTAAGTCGAAAAGCTTTCATGTTGCGTGTATGTCTAAGTGTGTAGCCTCAAAAGAGAAGGCACAGGACAGTTTTCTCTCGAAAGGATATGTAAGAATACCACTTCATAAGGAAATACAGTTTTGCAGAGTAAAGACATATACGTACGCATTGGAAAATCTTTACGAGAAGAAATAACGCATAGTACAAAATTAGCTTGTATCTCCAAAACTACACGTTGTATCTCGAAAAGAATTGTTGTGGCGTGTACGTCTTAACATGTAGCATCTAAAGAGAACCAAAAGGAGAATTTTCTTTCGTCAAAATTTTTCAGAAAATCACGTTTTAAGGAAATCCCGCATCGTGCGAAATTATCTTGTTTTTCCTAAACAACACGTTGTAAGTCGAAAAGCTTTCATGTTGCGTGTATGTCTAAGTGTGTAGCCTCAAAAGAGAAGGCACAGGACAGTTTTCTCTCGAAAGGATATGTAAGAATACCACTTCATAAGGAAATACAGTTTTGCAGAGTAAAGACATATACGTACGCATTGGAAACTCTTTACGAGAAGAAATAACGCATAGTACAAAATTAGCTTGTATCTCCAAAACTACACGTTGTATCTCGAAAAGAATTGTTGTGGCGTGTACGTCTTAACATGTAGCATCTAAAGAGAACCAAAAGGAGAATTTTCTTTCGTCAAAATTTTTCAGAAAATCACGTTTTAAGGAAATCCCGCATCGTGCGAAATTATCTTGTTTTTCCTAAACAACACGTTGTAAGTCGAAAAGCTTTCATGTTGCGTGTATGTCTAAGTGTGTAGCCTCAAAAGAGAAGGCACAGGACAGTTTTCTCTCGAAAGGATATGGAAGAATACCACTTCATAAGGAAATACAGTTTTGCAGAGTAAAGACATATACGTACGCATTGGAAACTCTTTACGAGAAGAAATAACGCATAGTACAAAATTAGCTTGTATCTCCAAAACTACACGTTGTATCTCGAAAAGAATTGTTGTGGCGTGTACGTCTTAACATGTAGCATCTAAAGAGAACCAAAAGGAGAATTTTCTTTCGTCAAAATTTTTCAGAAAATCACGTTTTAAGGAAACCCCGCATCGTGCGAAATTATCTTGTTTTTCCTAAACAACACGTTGTAAGTCGAAAAGCTTTCATGTTGCGTGTATGTCTAAGTGTGTAGCCTCAAAAGAGAAGACACAGGACAGTTTTCTCTCGAAAGGATATGTAAGAATACCACTTCATAAGGAAATACAGTTTTGCAGAGTAAAGACATATACGTACGCATTGGAAACTCTTTACGAGAAGAAATAACGCATAGTACAAAATTAGCTTGTATCTCCAAAACTACACGTTGTATCTCGAAAAGAATTGTTGTGGCGTGTACGTCTTAACATGTAGCATCTAAAGAGAACCAAAAGGAGAATTTTCTTTCGTCAAAATTTTTCAGAAAATCACGTTTTAAGGAAATCCCGCATCGTGCGAAATTATCTTGTTTTTCCTAAACAACACGTTGTAAGTCGAAAAGCTTTCATGTTGCGTGTATGTCTAAGTGTGTAGCCTCAAAAGAGAAGGCACAGGACAGTTTTCTCTCGAAAGGATATGTAAGAATACCACTTCATAAGGAAATACAGTTTTGCAGAGTTAAGACATATACGTACGCATTGGAAACTCTTTAGGAGAAGAAATAACGCATAGTACAAAATTAGCTTGTATCTCCAAAAATACACGTTGTATCTCGAAAAGAATTGTTGTGGCGTGTACGTCTTAACATGTAGCATCTAAAGAGAACCAAAAGGAGAATTTTCTTTCGTCAAAATTTTTCAGAAAATCACGTTTTAAGGAAATCCCGCATCGTGCGAAATTATCTTGTTTTTCCTAAACAACACGTTGTAAGTCGAAAAGCTTTCATGTTGCGTGTATGTCTAAGTGTGTAGCCTCAAAAGAGAAGGCACAGGACAGTTTTCTCTCGAAAGGATATGTAAGAATACCACTTCATAAGGAAATACAGTTTTGCAGAGTAAAGACATATACGTACGCATTGGAAACTCTTTACGAGAAGAAATAACGCATAGTACAAAATTAGCTTGTATCTCCAAAACTACACGTTGTATCTCGAAAAGAATTGTTGTGGCGTGTACGTCTTAACATGTAGCATCTAAAGAGAACCAAAAGGAGAATTTTCTTTCGTCAAAATTTTTCAGAAAATCACGTTTTAAGGAAATCCCGCATCGTGCGAAATTACCTTGTTTTTCCTAAACAACACGTTGTAAGTCGAAAAGCATTCATGTTGCGTGTATGTCTAAGTGTGTAGCCTCAAAAGAGAAGGCACAGGACAGTTTTCTCTCGAAAGGATATGTAAGAATACCACTTCATAAGGAAATACAGTTTTGCAGAGTAAAGACATATACGTACGCATTGGAAACTCTTTACGAGAAGAAATAACGCATAGTACAAAATTAGCTTGTATCTCCAAAACTACACGTTGTATCTCGAAAAGAATTGTTGTGGCGTGTACGTCTTAACATGTAGCATCTAAAGAGAACCAAAAGGAGAATTTTCTTTCGTCAAAATTTTTCAGAAAATCACGTTTTAAGGAAATCCCGCATCGTGCGAAATTATCTTGTTTTTCCTAAACAACACGTTGTAAGTCGAAAAGCTTTCATGTTGCGTGTATGTCTAAGTGTGTAGCCTCAAAAGAGAAGGCACAGGACAGTTTTCTCTCGAAAGGATATGGAAGAATACCACTTCATAAGGAAATACAGTTTTGCAGAGTAAAGACATACGTACGCATTGGAAACTCTTTACGAGAAGAAATAACGCATAGTACAAAATTAGCTTGTATCTCCAAAACTACACGTTGTATCTCGAAAAGAATTGTTGTGGCGTGTATGTCTTAACATGTAGCATCTAAAGAGAACTAAAAGGAGAATTTTCTTTGGTCAAAATTTTTCAGAAAATCACGTTTTAAGGAAACCCCGCATCGTGCGAAATTATCTTGTTTTTCCTAAACAACACGTTGTAAGTCGAAAAGCTTTCATGTTGCGTGTATGTCTAAGTGTGTAGCCTCAAAAGAGAAGGCACAGGACAGTTTTCTCTCGAAAGGATATGTAAGAATACCACTTCATAAGGAAATACAGTTTTGCAGAGTAAAGACATATACGTACGCATTGGAAACTCTTTACAAGAAGAAATAACGCATAGTACAAAATTAGCTTGTATCTCCAAAACTACACGTTGTATCTCGAAAAGAATTGTTGTGGCGTGTACGTCTTAACATGTAGCATCTAAAGAGAACCAAAAGGAGAATTTTCTTTCGTCAAAATTTTTCACAAAATCACGTTTTAAGGAAATCCCGCATCGTGCGAAATTATCTTGTTTTTCCTAAACAACACGTTGTAAGTCGAAAAGCTTTCATGTTGCGTGTATGTCTAAGTGTGTAGCCTCAAAAGAGAAGGCACAGGACAGTTTTCTCTCGAAAGGATATGGAAGAATACCACTTCATAAGGAAATACAGTTTTGCAGAGTAAAGACATATACGTACGCATTGGAAACTCTTTACGAGAAGAAATAACGCATAGTACAAAATTAGCTTGTATCTCCAAAACTACACGTTGTATCTCGAAAAGAATTGTTGTGGCGTGTACGTCTTAACATGTAGCATCTAAAGAGAACCAAAAGGAGAATTTTCTTTCGTCAAAATTTTTCAGAAAATCACGTTTTAAGGAAATCCCGCATCGTGCGAAATTATCTTGTTTTTCCTAAACAACACGTTGTAAGTCGAAAAGCTTTCATGTTGCGTGTATGTCTAAGTGTGTAGCCTCAAAAGAGAAGGCACAGGACAGTTTTCTCTCGAAAGGATATGTAAGAATACCACTTCATAAGGAAATACAGTTTTGCAGAGTAAAGACATATACGTACGCATTGGAAACTCTTTACAAGAAGAAATAACGCATAGTACAAAATTAGCTTGTATCTCCAAAACTACACATTGTATCTCGAAAAGAATTGTTGTGGCGTGTACGTCTTAACATGTAGCATCTAAAGAGAACCAAAAGGAGAATTTTCTTTCGTCAAAATTTTTCACAAAATCACGTTTTAAGGAAATCCCGCATCGTGCGAAATTATCTTGTTTTTCCTAAACAACACGTTGTAAGTCGAAAAGCTTTCATGTTGCGTGTATGTCTAAGTGTGTAGCCTCAAAAGAGAAGGCACAGGACAGTTTTCTCTCGAAAGGATATGGAAGAATACCACTTCATAAGGAAATACAGTTTTGCAGAGTAAAGACATATACGTACGCATTGGAAACTCTTTACGAGAAGAAATAACGCATAGTACAAAATTAGCTTGTATCTCCAAAACTACACGTTGTATCTCGAAAAGAATTGTTGTGGCGTGTACGTCTTAACATGTAGCATCTAAAGAGAACCAAAAGGAGAATTTTCTTTCGTCAAAATTTTTCAGAAAATCACGTTTTAAGGAAATCCCGCATCGTGCGAAATTATCTTGTTTTTCCTAAACAACACGTTGTAAGTCGAAAAGCTTTCATGTTGCGTGTATGTCTAAGTGTGTAGCCTCAAAAGAGAAGGCACAGGACAGTTTTCTCTCGAAAGGATATGTAAGAATACCACTTCATAAGGAAATACAGTTTTGCAGAGTAAAGACATATACGTACGCATTGGAAACTCTTTACGAGAAGAAATAACGCATAGTACAAAATTAGCTTGTATCTCCAAAACTACACGTTGTATCTCAAAAAGAATTGTTGTGGCGTGTACGTCTTAACATGTAGCATCTAAAGAGAACCAAAAGGAGAATTTTCTTTCGTCAAAATTTTTCAGAAAATCACGTTTTAAGGAAATCCCGCATCGTGCGAAATTATCTTGTTTTTCCTAAACAACACGTTGTAAGTCGAAAAGCTTTCATGTTGCGTGTATGTCTAAGTGTGTAGCCTCAAAAGAGAAGGCACAGGACAGTTTTCTCTCGAAAGGATATGTAAGAATACCACTTCATAAGGAAATACAGTTTTGCAGAGTAAAGACATATACGTACGCATTGGAAACTCTTTACGAGAAGAAATAACGCATAGTACAAAATTAGCTTGTATCTCCAAAACTACACGTTGTATCTCGAAAAGAATTGTTGTGGCGTGTACGTCTTAACATGTAGCATCTAAAGAGAACCAAAAGGAGAATTTTCTTTCGTCAAAATTTTTCAGAAAATCACGTTTTAAGGAAACCCCGCATCGTGCGAAATTATCTTGTTTTTCCTAAACAACACGTTGTAAGTCGAAAAGCTTTCATGTTGCGTGTATGTCTAAGTGTGTAGCCTCAAAAGAGAAGGCACAGGACAGTTTTCTCTCGAAAGGATATGTAAGAATACCACTTCATAAGGAAATACAGTTTTGCAGAGTAAAGACATATACGTACGCATTGGAAACTCTTTACAAGAAGAAATAACGCATAGTACAAAATTAGCTTGTATCTCCAAAACTACACATTGTATCTCGAAAAGAATTGTTGTGGCGTGTACGTCTTAACATGTAGCATCTAAAGAGAACCAAAAGGAGAATTTTCTTTCGTCAAAATTTTTCACAAAATCACGTTTTAAGGAAATCCCGCATCGTGCGAAATTATCTTGTTTTTCCTAAACAACACGTTGTAAGTCGAAAAGCTTTCATGTTGCGTGTATGTCTAAGTGTGTAGCCTCAAAAGAGAAGGCACAGGACAGTTTTCTCTCGAAAGGATATGGAAGAATACCACTTCATAAGGAAATACAGTTTTGCAGAGTAAAGACATATACGTACGCATTGGAAACTCTTTACGAGAAGAAATAACGCATAGTACAAAATTAGCTTGTATCTCCAAAACTACACGTTGTATCTCGAAAAGAATTGTTGTGGCGTGTACGTCTTAACATGTAGCATCTAAAGAGAACCAAAAGGAGAATTTTCTTTCGTCAAAATTTTTCAGAAAATCACGTTTTAAGGAAATCCCGCATCGTGCGAAATTATCTTGTTTTTCCTAAACAACACGTTGTAAGTCGAAAAGCTTTCATGTTGCGTGTATGTCTAAGTGTGTAGCCTCAAAAGAGAAGGCACAGGACAGTTTTCTCTCGAAAGGATATGTAAGAATACCACTTCATAAGGAAATACAGTTTTGCAGAGTAAAGACATATACGTACGCATTGGAAACTCTTTACGAGAAGAAATAACGCATAGTACAAAATTAGCTTGTATCTCCAAAACTACACGTTGTATCTCAAAAAGAATTGTTGTGGCGTGTACGTCTTAACATGTAGCATCTAAAGAGAACCAAAAGGAGAATTTTCTTTCGTCAAAATTTTTCAGAAAATCACGTTTTAAGGAAATCCCGCATCGTGCGAAATTATCTTGTTTTTCCTAAACAACACGTTGTAAGTCGAAAAGCTTTCATGTTGCGTGTATGTCTAAGTGTGTAGCCTCAAAAGAGAAGGCACAGGACAGTTTTCTCTCGAAAGGATATGTAAGAATACCACTTCATAAGGAAATACAGTTTTGCAGAGTAAAGACATATACGTACGCATTGGAAACTCTTTACGAGAAGAAATAACGCATAGTACAAAATTAGCTTGTATCTCCAAAACTACACGTTGTATCTCGAAAAGAATTGTTGTGGCGTGTACGTCTTAACATGTAGCATCTAAAGAGAACCAAAAGGAGAATTTTCTTTCGTCAAAATTTTTCAGAAAATCACGTTTTAAGGAAACCCCGCATCGTGCGAAATTATCTTGTTTTTCCTAAACAACACGTTGTAAGTCGAAAAGCTTTCATGTTGCGTGTATGTCTAAGTGTGTAGCCTCAAAAGAGAAGGCACAGGACAGTTTTCTCTCGAAAGCATATGTAAGAATACCACTTCATAAGGAAATACAGTTTTGCAGAGTAAAGACATATACGTACGCATTGGAAACTCTTTACGAGAAGAAATAACGCATAGTACAAAATTAGCTTTTATCTCCAAAACTACACGTTGTATCTCGAAAAGAATTGTTGTGGCGTGTACGTCTTAAGATGTAGCATCTAAAGAGAACCAAAAGGAGAATTTTCTTTCGTCAAAATTTTTCAGAAAATCACGTTTTAAGGAAACCCCGCATCGTGCGAAATTATCTTGTTTTTCCTAAACAACACGTTGTAAGTCGAAAAGCTTTCATGTTGCGTGTATGTCTAAGTGTGTAGCCTCAAAAGAGAAGGCACAGGACAGTTTTCTCTCGAAAGGATATGGAAGAATACCACTTCATAAGGAAATACAGTTTTGCAGAGTAAAGACATATACGTACGCATTGGAAACTCTTTACGAGAAGAAATAACGCATAGTACAAAATTAGCTTGTATCTCCAAAACTACACGTTGTATCTCGAAAAGAATTGTTGTGGCGTGTACGTCTTAACATGTAGCATCTAAAGAGAACCAAAAGGAGAATTTTCTTTCGTCAAAATTTTTCAGAAAATCACGTTTTAAGGAAATCAGGCATCGTGCGAAATTACCTTGTTTTTCCTAAACAACACGTTGTAAGTCGAAAAGCTTTCATGTTGCGTGTATGTCTAAGTGTGTAGCCTCAAAAGAGAAGGCACAGGACAGTTTTCTCTCGAAAGGATATGTAAGAATACCACTTCATAAGGAAATACAGTTTTGCAGAGTAAAGACATATACGTACGCATTGGAAACTCTTTACGAGAAGAAATAACGCATAGTACAAAATTAGCTTGTATCTCCAAAACTACACGTTGTATCTCGAAAAGAATTGTTGTGGCGTGTACGTCTTAACATGTAGCATCTAAAGAGAACCAAAAGGAGAATTTTCTTTCGTCAAAATTTTTCAGAAAATCACGTTTTAAGGAAATCCCGCATCGTGCGAAATTATCTTGTTTTTCCTAAACAACACGTTGTAAGTCGAAAAGCTTTCATGTTGCGTGTATGTCTAAGTGTGTAGCCTCAAAAGAGAAGGCACAGGACAGTTTTCTCTCGAAAGGATATGGAAGAATACCACTTCATAAGGAAATACAGTTTTGCAGAGTAAAGACATATACGTACGCATTGGAAACTCTTTACGAGAAGAAATAACGCATAGTACAAAATTAGCTTGTATCTCCAAAACTACACGTTGTATCTCGAAAAGAATTGTTGT
Organism: Apodemus sylvaticus; assembly: GCF_947179515.1. Lineage (NCBI taxonomy): Eukaryota > Metazoa > Chordata > Mammalia > Rodentia > Muridae > Apodemus > Apodemus sylvaticus. The sequence continues at coordinate 121,704 of NW_026263067.1, read as the reverse complement.
GGCGTGTATGTCTTAACATGTAGCATCTAAAGAGAACCAAAAGGAGAATTTTCTTTGGTCAAAATTTTTCAGAAAATCACGTTTTAAGGAAACCCCGCATCGTGCGAAATTATCTTGTTTTTCCTAAACAACACGTTTTAAGTCGAAAAGCTTTCATGTTGCGTGTATGTCTAAGTGTGTAGCCTCAAAAGAGAAGGCACAGGACAGTTTTCTCTCGAAAGGATATGTAAGAATACCACTTCATAAGGAAATACAGTTTTGCAGAGTAAAGACATATACGTACGCATTGGAAACTCTTTACAAGAAGAAATAACGCATAGTACAAAATTAGCTTGTATCTCCAAAACTACACGTTGTGTCTCGAAAAGAATTGTTGTGGCGTGTACGTCTTAACATGTAGCATCTAAAGAGAACCAAAAGGAGAATTTTCTTTCGTCAAAATTTTTCACAAAATCACGTTTTAAGGAAATCCCGCATCGTGCGAAATTATCTTGTTTTTCCTAAACAACACGTTGTAAGTCGAAAAGCTTTCATGTTGCGTGTATGTCTAAGTGTGTAGCCTCAAAAGAGAAGGCACAGGACAGTTTTCTCTCGAAAGGATATGGAAGAATACCACTTCATAAGGAAATACAGTTTTGCAGAGTAAAGACATATACGTACGCATTGGAAACTCTTTACGAGAAGAAATAACGCATAGTACAAAATTAGCTTGTATCTCCAAAACTACACGTTGTATCTCGAAAAGAATTGTTGTGGCGTGTACGTCTTAACATGTAGCATCTAAAGAGAACCAAAAGGAGAATTTTCTTTCGTCAAAATTTTTCAGAAAATCACGTTTTAAGGAAATCCCGCATCGTGCGAAATTATCTTGTTTTTCCTAAACAACACGTTGTAAGTCGAAAAGCTTTCATGTTGCGTGTATGTCTAAGTGTGTAGCCTCAAAAGAGAAGGCACAGGACAGTTTTCTCTCGAAAGGATATGTAAGAATACCACTTCATAAGGAAATACAGTTTTGCAGAGTAAAGACATATACGTACGCATTGGAAACTCTTTACGAGAAGAAATAACGCATAGTACAAAATTAGCTTGTATCTCCAAAACTACACGTTGTATCTCGAAAAGAATTGTTGTGGCGTGTACGTCTTAACATGTAGCATCTAAAGAGAACCAAAAGGAGAATTTTCTTTCGTCAAAATTTTTCAGAAAATCACGTTTTAAGGAAATCCCGCATCGTGCGAAATTATCTTGTTTTTCCTAAACAACACGTTGTAAGTCGAAAAGCTTTCATGTTGCGTGTATGTCTAAGTGTGTAGCCTCAAAAGAGAAGGCACAGGACAGTTTTCTCTCGAAAGGATATGTAAGAATACCACTTCATAAGGAAATACAGTTTTGCAGAGTAAAGACATATACGTACGCATTGGAAACTCTTTACGAGAAGAAATAACGCATAGTACAAAATTAGCTTGTATCTCCAAAACTACACGTTGTATCTCGAAAAGAATTGTTGTGGCGTGTACGTCTTAACATGTAGCATCTAAAGAGAACCAAAAGGAGAATTTTCTTTCGTCAAAATTTTTCAGAAAATCACGTTTTAAGGAAATCCCGCATCGTGCGAAATTATCTTGTTTTTCCTAAACAACACGTTGTAAGTCGAAAAGCATTCATGTTGCGTGTATGTCTAAGTGTGTAGCCTCAAAAGAGAAGGCACAGGACAGTTTTCTCTCGAAAGGATATGGAAGAATACCACTTCATAAGGAAATACAGTTTTGCAGAGTAAAGACATATACGTACGCATTGGAAACTCTTTACGAGAAGAAATAACGCATAGTACAAAATTAGCTTGTATCTCCAAAACTACACGTTGTATCTCGAAAAGAATTGTTGTGGCGTGTATGTCTTAACATGTAGCATCTAAAGAGAACCAAAAGGAGAATTTTCTTTGGTCAAAATTTTTCAGAAAATCACGTTTTAAGGAAACCCCGCATCGTGCGAAATTATCTTGTTTTTCCTAAACAACACGTTGTAAGTCGAAAAGCTTTCATGTTGCGTGTATGTCTAAGTGTGTAGCCTCAAAAGAGAAGGCACAGGACAGTTTTCTCTCGAAAGGATATGTAAGAATACCACTTCATAAGGAAATACAGTTTTGCAGAGTAAAGACGTATACGTACGCATTGGAAACTCTTTACAAGAAGAAATAACGCATAGTACAAAATTAGCTTGTATCTCCAAAACTACACATTGTATCTCGAAAAGAATTGTTGTGGCGTGTACGTCTTAACATGTAGCATCTAAAGAGAACCAAAAGGAGAATTTTCTTTCGTCAAAATTTTTCACAAAATCACGTTTTAAGGAAATCCCGCATCGTGCGAAATTATCTTGTTTTTCCTAAACAACACGTTGTAAGTCGAAAAGCTTTCATGTTGCGTGTATGTCTAAGTGTGTAGCCTCAAAAGAGAAGGCACAGGACAGTTTTCTCTCGAAAGGATATGGAAGAATACCACTTCATAAGGAAATACAGTTTTGCAGAGTAAAGACATATACGTACGCATTGGAAACTCTTTACGAGAAGAAATAACGCATAGTACAAAATTAGCTTGTATCTCCAAAACTACACGTTGTATCTCGAAAAGAATTGTTGTGGCGTGTACGTCTTAACATGTAGCATCTAAAGAGAACCAAAAGGAGAATTTTCTTTCGTCAAAATTTTTCAGAAAATCACGTTTTAAGGAAATCCCGCATCGTGCGAAATTATCTTGTTTTTCCTAAACAACACGTTGTAAGTCGAAAAGCTTTCATGTTGCGTGTATGTCTAAGTGTGTAGCCTCAAAAGAGAAGGCACAGGACAGTTTTCTCTCGAAAGGATATGTAAGAATACCACTTCATAAGGAAATACAGTTTTGCAGAGTAAAGACATATACGTACGCATTGGAAACTCTTTACGAGAAGAAATAACGCATAGTACAAAATTAGCTTGTATCTCCAAAACTACACGTTGTATCTCGAAAAGAATTGTTGTGGCGTGTACGTCTTAACATGTAGCATCTAAAGAGAACCAAAAGGAGAATTTTCTTTCGTCAAAATTTTTCAGAAAATCACGTTTTAAGGAAATCCCGCATCGTGCGAAATTATCTTGTTTTTCCTAAACAACACGTTGTAAGTCGAAAAGCTTTCATGTTGCGTGTATGTCTAAGTGTGTAGCCTCAAAAGAGAAGGCACAGGACAGTTTTCTCTCGAAAGGATATGTAAGAATACCACTTCATAAGGAAATACAGTTTTGCAGAGTAAAGACATATACGTACGCATTGGAAACTCTTTACGAGAAGAAATAACGCATAGTACAAAATTAGCTTGTATCTCCAAAACTACACGTTGTATCTCGAAAAGAATTGTTGTGGCGTGTACGTCTTAACATGTAGCATCTAAAGAGAACCAAAAGGAGAATTTTCTTTCGTCAAAATTTTTCAGAAAATCACGTTTTAAGGAAACCCCGCATCGTGCGAAATTATCTTGTTTTTCCTAAACAACACGTTGTAAGTCGAAAAGCTTTCATGTTGCGTGTATGTCTAAGTGTGTAGCCTCAAAAGAGAAGGCACAGGACAGTTTTCTCTCGAAAGGATATGTAAGAATACCACTTCATAAGGAAATACAGTTTTGCAGAGTAAAGACATATACGTACGCATTGGAAACTCTTTACGAGAAGAAATAACGCATAGTACAAAATTAGCTTGTATCTCCAAAACGACACGTTGTATCTCGAAAAGAATTGTTGTGGCGTGTACGTCTTAAGATGTAGCATCTAAAGAGAACCAAAAGGAGAATTTTCTTTCGTCAAAATTTTTCAGAAAATCACGTTTTAAGGAAACCCCGCATCGTGCGAAATTATCTTGTTTTTCCTAAACAACACGTTGTAAGTCGAAAAGCTTTCATGTTGCGTGTATGTCTAAGTGTGTAGCCTCAAAAGAGAAGGCACAGGACAGTTTTCTCTCGAAAGGATATGTAAGAATACCACTTCATAAGGAAATACAGTTTTGCAGAGTAAAGACATATACGTACGCATTGGAAACTCTTTACGAGAAGAAATAACGCATAGTACAAAATTAGCTTGTATCTCCAAAACTACACGTTGTATCTCGAAAAGAATTGTTGTGGCGTGTACGTCTTAACATGTAGCATCTAAAGAGAACCAAAAGGAGAATTTTCTTTCGTCAAAATTTTTCAGAAAATCACGTTTTAAGGAAATCCCGCATCGTGCGAAATTATCTTGTTTTTCCTAAACAACACGTTGTAAGTCGAAAAGCTTTCATGTTGCGTGTATGTCTAAGTGTGTAGCCTCAAAAGAGAAGGCACAGGACAGTTTTCTCTCGAAAGGATATGGAAGAATACCACTTAATAAGGAAATACAGTTTTGCAGAGTAAAGACATATACGTACGCATTGGAAACTCTTTACGAGAAGAAATAACGCATAGTACAAAATTAGCTTGTATCTCCAAAACTACACGTTGTATCTCGAAAAGAATTGTTGTGGCGTGTACGTCTTAACATGTAGCATCTAAAGAGAACCAAAAGGAGAATTTTCTTTCGTCAAAATTTTTCAGAAAATCACGTTTTAAGGAAATCCCGCATCGTGCGAAATTATCTTGTTTTTCCTAAACAACACGTTGTAAGTCGAAAAGCTTTCATGTTGCGTGTATGTCTAAGTGTGTAGCCTCAAAAGAGAAGGCACAGGACAGTTTTCTCTCGAAAGGATATGGAAGAATACCACTTCATAAGGAAATACAGTTTTGCAGAGTAAAGACATATACGTACGCATTGGAAACTCTTTACGAGAAGAAATAACGCATAGTACAAAATTAGCTTGTATCTCCAAAACTACACGTTGTATCTCGAAAAGAATTGTTGTGGCGTGTACGTCTTAACATGTAGCATCTAAAGAGAACCAAAAGGAGAATTTTCTTTCGTCAAAATTTTTCAGAAAATCACGTTTTAAGGAAATCCCGCATCGTGCGAAATTATCTTGTTTTTCCTAAACAACACGTTGTAAGTCGAAAAGCTTTCATGTTGCGTGTATGTCTAAGTGTGTAGCCTCAAAAGAGAAGGCACAGGACAGTTTTCTCTCGAAAGGATATGTAAGAATACCACTTCATAAGGAAATACAGTTTTGCAGAGTAAAGACATATACGTACGCATTGGAAACTCTTTACGAGAAGAAATAACGCATAGTACAAAATTAGCTTGTATCTCCAAAACTACACGTTGTATCTCGAAAAGAATTGTTGTGGCGTGTACGTCTTAACATGTAGCATCTAAAGAGAACCAAAAGGAGAATTTTCTTTCGTCAAAATTTTTCAGAAAATCACGTTTTAAGGAAATCCCGCATCGTGCGAAATTATCTTGTTTTTCCTAAACAACACGTTGTAAGTCGAAAAGCTTTCATGTTGCGTATATGTCTAAGTGTGTCGCCTCAAAAGAGAAGGCACAGGACAGTTTTCTCTCGAAAGGATATGTAAGAATACCACTTCATAAGGAAATACAGTTTTGCAGAGTAAAGACATATACGTACGCATTGGAAACTCTTTACGAGAAGAAATAACGCATAGTACAAAATTAGCTTGTATCTCCAAAACTACACGTTGTATCTCGAAAAGAATTGTTGTGGCGTGTACGTCTTAAGATGTAGCATCTAAAGAGAACCAAAAGGAGAATTTTCTTTCGTCAAAATTTTTCAGAAAATCACGTTTTAAGGAAACCCCGCATCGTGCGAAATTATCTTGTTTTTCCTAAACAACACGTTGTAAGTCGAAAAGCTTTCATGTTGCGTGTATGTCTAAGTGTGTAGCCTCAAAAGAGAAGGCACAGGACAGTTTTCTCTCGAAAGGATATGTAAGAATACCACTTCATAAGGAAATACAGTTTTGCAGAGTAAAGACATATACGTACGCATTGGAAACTCTTTACGAGAAGAAATAACGCATAGTACAAAATTAGCTTTTATCTCCAAAACTACACGTTGTATCTCGAAAAGAATTGTTGTGGCGTGTACGTCTTAAGATGTAGCATCTAAAGAGAACCAAAAGGAGAATTTTCTTTCGTCAAAATTTTTCAGAAAATCACGTTTTAAGGAAACCCCGCATCGTGCGAAATTATCTTGTTTTTCCTAAACAACACGTTGTAAGTCGAAAAGCTTTCATGTTGCGTGTATGTCTAAGTGTGTAGCCTCAAAAGAGAAGGCACAGGACAGTTTTCTCTCGAAAGGATATGTAAGAATACCACTTCATAAGGAAAAACAGTTTTGCAGAGTAAAGACATATACGTACGCATTGGAAACTCTTTACGAGAAGAAATAACGCATAGTACAAAATTAGCTTGTATCTCCAAAACTACACGTTGTATCTCGAAAAGAATTGTTGTGGCGTGTACGTCTTAACATGTAGCATCTAAAGAGAACCAAAAGGAGAATTTTCTTTCGTCAAAATTTTTCAGAAAATCACGTTTTAAGGAAATCCCGCATCGTGCGAAATTACCTTGTTTTTCCTAAACAACACGTTGTAAGTCGAAAAGCTTTCATGTTGCGTGTATGTCTAAGTGTGTAGCCTCAAAAGAGAAGGCACAGGACAGTTTTCTCTCGAAAGGATATGTAAGAATACCACTTCATAAGGAAATACAGTTTTGCAGAGTAAAGACATATACGTACGCATTGGAAACTCTTTACGAGAAGAAATAACGCATAGTACAAAATTAGCTTGTATCTCCAAAACTACACGTTGTATCTCGAAAAGAATTGTTGTGGCGTGTACGTCTTAACATGTAGCATCTAAAGAGAACCAAAAGGAGAATTTTCTTTCGTCAAAATTTTTCAGAAAATCACGTTTTAAGGAAATCCCGCATCGTGCGAAATTATCTTGTTTTTCCTAAACAACACGTTGTAAGTCGAAAAGCTTTCATGTTGCGTGTATGTCTAAGTGTGTAGCCTCAAAAGAGAAGGCACAGGACAGTTTTCTCTCGAAAGGATATGGAAGAATACCACTTCATAAGGAAATACAGTTTTGCAGAGTAAAGACATATACGTACGCATTGGAAACTCTTTACGAGAAGAAATAACGCATAGTACAAAATTAGCTTGTATCTCCAAAACTACACGTTGTATCTCGAAAAGAATTGTTGTGGCGTGTATGTCTTAACATGTAGCATCTAAAGAGAACCAAAAGGAGAATTTTCTTTGGTCAAAATTTTTCAGAAAATCACGTTTTAAGGAAACCCCGCATCGTGCGAAATTATCTTGTTTTTCCTAAACAACACGTTGTAAGTCGAAAAGCTTTCATGTTGCGTGTATGTCTAAGTGTGTAGCCTCAAAAGAGAAGGCACAGGACAGTTTTCTCTCGAAAGGATATGTAAGAATACCACTTCATAAGGAAATACAGTTTTGCAGAGTAAAGACATATACGTACGCATTGGAAACTCTTTACGAGAAGAAATAACGCATAGTACAAAATTAGCTTGTATCTCCAAAACTACACGTTGTATCTCGAAAAGAATTGTTGTGGCGTGTACGTCTTAACATGTAGCATCTAAAGAGAACCAAAAGGAGAATTTTCTTTCGTCAAAATTTTTCACAAAATCACGTTTTAAGGAAATCCCGCATCGTGCGAAATTATCTTGTTTTTCCTAAACAACACGTTGTAAGTCGAAAAGCTTTCATGTTGCGTGTATGTCTAAGTGTGTAGCCTCAAAAGAGAAGGCACAGGACAGTTTTCTCTCGAAAGGATATGGAAGAATACCACTTCATAAGGAAATACAGTTTTGCAGAGTAAAGACATATACGTACGCATTGGAAACTCTTTACGAGAAGAAATAACGCATAGTACAAAATTAGCTTGTATCTCCAAAACTACACGTTGTATCTCGAAAAGAATTGTTGTGGCGTGTACGTCTTAACATGTAGCATCTAAAGAGAACCAAAAGGAGAATTTTCTTTCGTCAAAATTTTTCAGAAAATCACGTTTTAAGGAAATCCCGCATCGTGCGAAATTATCTTGTTTTTCCTAAACAACACGTTGTAAGTCGAAAAGCTTTCATGTTGCGTATATGTCTAAGTGTGTCGCCTCAAAAGAGAAGGCACAGGACAGTTTTCTCTCGAAAGGATATGTAAGAATACCACTTCATAAGGAAATACAGTTTTGCAGAGTAAAGACATATACGTACGCATTGGAAACTCTTTACGAGAAGAAATAACGCATAGTACAAAATTAGCTTGTATCTCCAAAACTACACGTTGTATCTCGAAAAGAATTGTTGTGGCGTGTACGTCTTAAGATGTAGCATCTAAAGAGAACCAAAAGGAGAATTTTCTTTCGTCAAAATTTTTCAGAAAATCACGTTTTAAGGAAACCCCGCATCGTGCGAAATTATCTTGTTTTTCCTAAACAACACGTTGTAAGTCGAAAAGCTTTCATGTTGCGTGTATGTCTAAGTGTGTAGCCTCAAAAGAGAAGGCACAGGACAGTTTTCTCTCGAAAGGATATGTAAGAATACCACTTCATAAGGAAATACAGTTTTGCAGAGTAAAGACATATACGTACGCATTGGAAACTCTTTACGAGAAGAAATAACGCATAGTACAAAATTAGCTTTTATCTCCAAAACTACACGTTGTATCTCGAAAAGAATTGTTGTGGCGTGTACGTCTTAAGATGTAGCATCTAAAGAGAACCAAAAGGAGAATTTTCTTTCGTCAAAATTTTTCAGAAAATCACGTTTTAAGGAAACCCCGCATCGTGCGAAATTATCTTGTTTTTCCTAAACAACACGTTGTAAGTCGAAAAGCTTTCATGTTGCGTGTATGTCTAAGTGTGTAGCCTCAAAAGAGAAGGCACAGGACAGTTTTCTCTCGAAAGGATATGTAAGAATACCACTTCATAAGGAAAAACAGTTTTGCAGAGTAAAGACATATACGTACGCATTGGAAACTCTTTACGAGAAGAAATAACGCATAGTACAAAATTAGCTTGTATCTCCAAAACTACACGTTGTATCTCGAAAAGAATTGTTGTGGCGTGTACGTCTTAACATGTAGCATCTAAAGAGAACCAAAAGGAGAATTTTCTTTCGTCAAAATTTTTCAGAAAATCACGTTTTAAGGAAATCCCGCATCGTGCGAAATTACCTTGTTTTTCCTAAACAACACGTTGTAAGTCGAAAAGCTTTCATGTTGCGTGTATGTCTAAGTGTGTAGCCTCAAAAGAGAAGGCACAGGACAGTTTTCTCTCGAAAGGATATGTAAGAATACCACTTCATAAGGAAATACAGTTTTGCAGAGTAAAGACATATACGTACGCATTGGAAACTCTTTACGAGAAGAAATAACGCATAGTACAAAATTAGCTTGTATCTCCAAAACTACACGTTGTATCTCGAAAAGAATTGTTGTGGCGTGTACGTCTTAACATGTAGCATCTAAAGAGAACCAAAAGGAGAATTTTCTTTCGTCAAAATTTTTCAGAAAATCACGTTTTAAGGAAATCCCGCATCGTGCGAAATTATCTTGTTTTTCCTAAACAACACGTTGTAAGTCGAAAAGCTTTCATGTTGCGTGTATGTCTAAGTGTGTAGCCTCAAAAGAGAAGGCACAGGACAGTTTTCTCTCGAAAGGATATGGAAGAATACCACTTCATAAGGAAATACAGTTTTGCAGAGTAAAGACATATACGTACGCATTGGAAACTCTTTACGAGAAGAAATAACGCATAGTACAAAATTAGCTTGTATCTCCAAAACTACACGTTGTATCTCGAAAAGAATTGTTGTGGCGTGTATGTCTTAACATGTAGCATCTAAAGAGAACCAAAAGGAGAATTTTCTTTGGTCAAAATTTTTCAGAAAATCACGTTTTAAGGAAACCCCGCATCGTGCGAAATTATCTTGTTTTTCCTAAACAACACGTTGTAAGTCGAAAAGCTTTCATGTTGCGTGTATGTCTAAGTGTGTAGCCTCAAAAGAGAAGGCACAGGACAGTTTTCTCTCGAAAGGATATGTAAGAATACCACTTCATAAGGAAATACAGTTTTGCAGAGTAAAGACATATACGTACGCATTGGAAACTCTTTACGAGAAGAAATAACGCATAGTACAAAATTAGCTTGTATCTCCAAAACTACACGTTGTATCTCGAAAAGAATTGTTGTGGCGTGTACGTCTTAACATGTAGCATCTAAAGAGAACCAAAAGGAGAATTTTCTTTCGTCAAAATTTTTCACAAAATCACGTTTTAAGGAAATCCCGCATCGTGCGAAATTATCTTGTTTTTCCTAAACAACACGTTGTAAGTCGAAAAGCTTTCATGTTGCGTGTATGTCTAAGTGTGTAGCCTCAAAAGAGAAGGCACAGGACAGTTTTCTCTCGAAAGGATATGGAAGAATACCACTTCATAAGGAAATACAGTTTTGCAGAGTAAAGACATATACGTACGCATTGGAAACTCTTTACGAGAAGAAATAACGCATAGTACAAAATTAGCTTGTATCTCCAAAACTACACGTTGTATCTCGAAAAGAATTGTTGTGGCGTGTACGTCTTAACATGTAGCATCTAAAGAGAACCAAAAGGAGAATTTTCTTTCGTCAAAATTTTTCAGAAAATCACGTTTTAAGGAAATCCCGCATCGTGCGAAATTATCTTGTTTTTCCTAAACAACACGTTGTAAGTCGAAAAGCTTTCATGTTGCGTGTATGTCTAAGTGTGTAGCCTCAAAAGAGAAGGCACAGGACAGTTTTCTCTCGAAAGGATATGTAAGAATACCACTTCATAAGGAAATACAGTTTTGCAGAGTAAAGACATATACGTACGCATTGGAAACTCTTTACGAGAAGAAATAACGCATAGTACAAAATTAGCTTGTATCTCCAAAACTACACGTTGTATCTCGAAAAGAATTGTTGTGGCGTGTACGTCTTAACATGTAGCATCTAAAGAGAACCAAAAGGAGAATTTTCTTTCGTCAAAATTTTTCAGAAAATCACGTTTTAAGGAAATCCCGCATCGTGCGAAATTATCTTGTTTTTCCTAAACAACACGTTGTAAGTCGAAAAGCTTTCATGTTGCGTGTATGTCTAAGTGTGTAGCCTCAAAAGAGAAGGCACAGGACAGTTTTCTCTCGAAAGGATATGTAAGAATACCACTTCATAAGGAAATACAGTTTTGCAGAGTAAAGACATATACGTACGCATTGGAAACTCTTTACGAGAAGAAATAACGCATAGTACAAAATTAGCTTGTATCTCCAAAACTACACGTTGTATCTCGAAAAGAATTGTTGTGGCGTGTACGTCTTAACATGTAGCATCTAAAGAGAACCAAAAGGACAATTTTATTTCGTCAAAATTTTTCAGAAAATCACGTTTTAAGGAAATCCCGCATCGTGCGAAATTATCTTGTTTTTCCTAAACAACACGTTGTAAGTCGAAAAGCTTTCATGTTGCGTGTATGTCTAAGTGTGTAGCCTCAAAAGAGAAGGCACAGGACAGTTTTCTCTCGAAAGGATATGTAAGAATACCACTTCATAAGGAAATACAGTTTTGCAGAGTAAAGACATATACGTAGGCATTGGAAACTCTTTACGAGGAGAAATAACGCATAGTACAAAATTAGCTTGTATCTCCAAAACTACACGTTGTATCTCGAAAAGAATTGTTGTGGCGTGTACGTCTTAACATGTAGCATCTAAAGAGAACCAAAAGGAGAATTTTCTTTCGTCAAAATTTTTCAGAAAATCACGTTTTAAGGAAACCCCGCATCGTGCGAAATTATCTTGTTTTTCCTAAACAACACGTTGTAAGTCGAAAAGCTTTCATGTTGCGTGTATGTCTAAGTGTGTAGCCTCAAAAGAGAAGGCACAGGACAGTTTTCTCTCGAAAGGATATGTAAGAATACCACTTCATAAGGAAATACAGTTTTGCAGAGTAAAGACATATACGTACGCATTGGAAACTCTTTACGAGAAGAAATAACGCATAGTACAAAATTAGCTTGTATCTCCAAAACGACACGTTGTATCTCGAAAAGAATTGTTGTGGCGTGTACGTCTTAAGATGTAGCATCTAAAGAGAACCAAAAGGAGAATTTTCTTTCGTCAAAATTTTTCACAAAATCACGTTTTAAGGAAACCCCGCATCGTGCGAAATTATCTTGTTTTTCCTAAACAACACGTTGTAAGTCGAAAAGCTTTCATGTTGCGTGTATGTCTAAGTGTGTAGCCTCAAAAGAGAAGGCACAGGACAGTTTTCTCTCGAAAGGATATGTAAGAATACCACTTCATAAGGAAATACAGTTTTGCAGAGTAAAGACATATACGTACGCATTGGAAACTCTTTACGAGAAGAAATAACGCATAGTACAAAATTAGCTTGTATCTCCAAAACTACACGTTGTATCTCGAAAAGAATTGTTGTGGCGTGTACGTCTTAACATGTAGCATCTAAAGAGAACCAAAAGGAGAATTTTCTTTCGTCAAAATTTTTCAGAAAATCACGTTTTAAGGAAATCCCGCATCGTGCGTAATTATCTTGTTTTTCCTAAACAACACGTTGTAAGTCGAAAAGCTTTCATGTTGCGTGTATGTCTAAGTGTGTAGCCTCAAAAGAGAAGGCACAGGACAGTTTTCTCTCGAAAGGATATGGAAGAATACCACTTAATAAGGAAATACAGTTTTGCAGAGTAAAGACATATACGTACGCATTGGAAACTCTTTACGAGAAGAAATAACGCATAGTACAAAATTAGCTTGTATCTCCAAAACTACACGTTGTATCTCGAAAAGAATTGTTGTGGCGTGTACGTCTTAACATGTAGCATCTAAAGAGAACCAAAAGGAGAATTTTCTTTCGTCAAAATTTTTCAGAAAATCACGTTTTAAGGAAATCCCGCATCGTGCGAAATTATCTTGTTTTTCCTAAACAACACGTTGTAAGTCGAAAAGCTTTCATGTTGCGTGTATGTCTAAGTGTGTAGCCTCAAAAGAGAAGGCACAGGACAGTTTTCTCTCGAAAGGATATGGAAGAATACCACTTCATAAGGAAATACAGTTTTGCAGAGTAAAGACATATACGTACGCATTGGAAACTCTTTACGAGAAGAAATAACGCATAGTACAAAATTAGCTTGTATCTCCAAAACTACACGTTGTATCTCGAAAAGAATTGTTGTGGCGTGTACGTCTTAACATGTAGCATCTAAAGAGAACCAAAAGGAGAATTTTCTTTCGTCAAAATTTTTCAGAAAATCACGTTTTAAGGAAATCCCGCATCGTGCGAAATTATCTTGTTTTTCCTAAACAACACGTTGTAAGTCGAAAAGCTTTCATGTTGCGTGTATGTCTAAGTGTGTAGCCTCAAAAGAGAAGGCACAGGACAGTTTTCTCTCGAAAGGATATGTAAGAATACCACTTCATAAGGAAATACAGTTTTGCAGAGTAAAGACATATACGTACGCATTGGAAACTCTTTACGAGAAGAAATAACGCATAGTACAAAATTAGCTTGTATCTCCAAAACTACACGTTGTATCTCGAAAAGAATTGTTGTGGCGTGTACGTCTTAACATGTAGCATCTAAAGAGAACCAAAAGGAGAATTTTCTTTCGTCAAAATTTTTCAGAAAATCACGTTTTAAGGAAATCCCGCATCGTGCGAAATTATCTTGTTTTTCCTAAACAACACGTTGTAAGTCGAAAAGCTTTCATGTTGCGTATATGTCTAAGTGTGTCGCCTCAAAAGAGAAGGCACAGGACAGTTTTCTCTCGAAAGGATATGTAAGAATACCACTTCATAAGGAAATACAGTTTTGCAGAGTAAAGACATATACGTACGCATTGGAAACTCTTTACGAGAAGAAATAACGCATAGTACAAAATTAGCTTGTATCTCCAAAACTACACGTTGTATCTCGAAAAGAATTGTTGTGGCGTGTACGTCTTAAGATGTAGCATCTAAAGAGAACCAAAAGGAGAATTTTCTTTCGTCAAAATTTTTCAGAAAATCACGTTTTAAGGAAACCCCGCATCGTGCGAAATTATCTTGTTTTTCCTAAACAACACGTTGTAAGTCGAAAAGCTTTCATGTTGCGTGTATGTCTAAGTGTGTAGCCTCAAAAGAGAAGGCACAGGACAGTTTTCTCTCGAAAGGATATGTAAGAATACCACTTCATAAGGAAATACAGTTTTGCAGAGTAAAGACATATACGTACGCATTGGAAACTCTTTACGAGAAGAAATAACGCATAGTACAAAATTAGCTTTTATCTCCAAAACTACACGTTGTATCTCGAAAAGAATTGTTGTGGCGTGTACGTCTTAAGATGTAGCATCTAAAGAGAACCAAAAGGAGAATTTTCTTTCGTCAAAATTTTTCAGAAAATCACGTTTTAAGGAAACCCCGCATCGTGCGAAATTATCTTGTTTTTCCTAAACAACACGTTGTAAGTCGAAAAGCTTTCATGTTGCGTGTATGTCTAAGTGTGTAGCCTCAAAAGAGAAGGCACAGGACAGTTTTCTCTCGAAAGGATATGTAAGAATACCACTTCATAAGGAAAAACAGTTTTGCAGAGTAAAGACATATACGTACGCATTGGAAACTCTTTACGAGAAGAAATAACGCATAGTACAAAATTAGCTTGTATCTCCAAAACTACACGTTGTATCTCGAAAAGAATTGTTGTGGCGTGTACGTCTTAACATGTAGCATCTAAAGAGAACCAAAAGGAGAATTTTCTTTCGTCAAAATTTTTCAGAAAATCACGTTTTAAGGAAATCCCGCATCGTGCGAAATTACCTTGTTTTTCCTAAACAACACGTTGTAAGTCGAAAAGCTTTCATGTTGCGTGTATGTCTAAGTGTGTAGCCTCAAAAGAGAAGGCACAGGACAGTTTTCTCTCGAAAGGATATGTAAGAATACCACTTCATAAGGAAATACAGTTTTGCAGAGTAAAGACATATACGTACGCATTGGAAACTCTTTACGAGAAGAAATAACGCATAGTACAAAATTAGCTTGTATCTCCAAAACTACACGTTGTATCTCGAAAAGAATTGTTGTGGCGTGTACGTCTTAACATGTAGCATCTAAAGAGAACCAAAAGGAGAATTTTCTTTCGTCAAAATTTTTCAGAAAATCACGTTTTAAGGAAATCCCGCATCGTGCGAAATTATCTTGTTTTTCCTAAACAACACGTTGTAAGTCGAAAAGCTTTCATGTTGCGTGTATGTCTAAGTGTGTAGCCTCAAAAGAGAAGGCACAGGACAGTTTTCTCTCGAAAGGATATGGAAGAATACCACTTCATAAGGAAATACAGTTTTGCAGAGTAAAGACATATACGTACGCATTGGAAACTCTTTACGAGAAGAAATAACGCATAGTACAAAATTAGCTTGTATCTCCAAAACTACACGTTGTATCTCGAAAAGAATTGTTGTGGCGTGTATGTCTTAACATGTAGCATCTAAAGAGAACCAAAAGGAGAATTTTCTTTGGTCAAAATTTTTCAGAAAATCACGTTTTAAGGAAACCCCGCATCGTGCGAAATTATCTTGTTTTTCCTAAACAACACGTTGTAAGTCGAAAAGCTTTCATGTTGCGTGTATGTCTAAGTGTGTAGCCTCAAAAGAGAAGGCACAGGACAGTTTTCTCTCGAAAGGATATGTAAGAATACCACTTCATAAGGAAATACAGTTTTGCAGAGTAAAGACATATACGTACGCATTGGAAACTCTTTACAAGAAGAAATAACGCATAGTACAAAATTAGCTTGTATCTCCAAAACTACACGTTGTATCTCGAAAAGAATTGTTGTGGCGTGTACGTCTTAACATGTAGCATCTAAAGAGAACCAAAAGGAGAATTTTCTTTCGTCAAAATTTTTCACAAAATCACGTTTTAAGGAAATCCCGCATCGTGCGAAATTATCTTGTTTTTCCTAAACAACACGTTGTAAGTCGAAAAGCTTTCATGTTGCGTGTATGTCTAAGTGTGTAGCCTCAAAAGAGAAGGCACAGGACAGTTTTCTCTCGAAAGGATATGGAAGAATACCACTTCATAAGGAAATACAGTTTTGCAGAGTAAAGACATATACGTACGCATTGGAAACTCTTTACGAGAAGAAATAACGCATAGTACAAAATTAGCTTGTATCTCCAAAACTACACGTTGTATCTCGAAAAGAATTGTTGTGGCGTGTACGTCTTAACATGTAGCATCTAAAGAGAACCAAAAGGAGAATTTTCTTTCGTCAAAATTTTTCAGAAAATCACGTTTTAAGGAAATCCCGCATCGTGCGAAATTATCTTGTTTTTCCTAAACAACACGTTGTAAGTCGAAAAGCTTTCATGTTGCGTGTATGTCTAAGTGTGTAGCCTCAAAAGAGAAGGCACAGGACAGTTTTCTCTCGAAAGGATATGTAAGAATACCACTTCATAAGGAAATACAGTTTTGCAGAGTAAAGACATATACGTACGCATTGGAAACTCTTTACGAGAAGAAATAACGCATAGTACAAAATTAGCTTGTATCTCCAAAACTACACGTTGTATCTCGAAAAGAATTGTTGTGGCGTGTACGTCTTAACATGTAGCATCTAAAGAGAACCAAAAGGAGAATTTTCTTTCGTCAAAATTTTTCAGAAAATCACGTTTTAAGGAAATCCCGCATCGTGCGAAATTATCTTGTTTTTCCTAAACAACACGTTGTAAGTCGAAAAGCTTTCATGTTGCGTGTATGTCTAAGTGTGTAGACTCAAAAGAGAAGGCACAGGACAGTTTTCTCTCGAAAGGATATGTAAGAATACCACTTCATAAGGAAATACAGTTTTGCAGAGTTAAGACATATACGTACGCATTGGAAACTCTTTAGGAGAAGAAATAACGCATAGTACAAAATTAGCTTGTATCTCCAAAAATACACGTTGTATCTCGAAAAGAATTGTTGTGGCGTGTACGTCTTAACATGTAGCATCTAAAGAGAACCAAAAGGAGAATTTTCTTTGGTCAAAATTTTTCAGAAAATCACGTTTTAAGGAAACCCCGCATCGTGCGAAATTATCTTGTTTTTCCTAAACAACACGTTGTAAGTCGAAAAGCTTTCATGTTGCGTGTATGTCTAAGTGTGTAGCCTCAAAAGAGAAGGCACAGGACAGTTTTCTCTCGAAAGGATATGTAAGAATACCACTTCATAAGGAAATACAGTTTTGCAGAGTAAAGACATATACGTACGCATTGGAAACTCTTTACAAGAAGAAATAACGCATAGTACAAAATTAGCTTGTATCTCCAAAACTACACATTGTATCTCGAAAAGAATTGTTGTGGCGTGTACGTCTTAACATGTAGCATCTAAAGAGAACCAAAAGGAGAATTTTCTTTCGTCAAAATTTTTCACAAAATCACGTTTTAAGGAAATCCCGCATCGTGCGAAATTATCTTGTTTTTCCTAAACAACACGTTGTAAGTCGAAAAGCTTTCATGTTGCGTGTATGTCTAAGTGTGTAGCCTCAAAAGAGAAGGCACAGGACAGTTTTCTCTCGAAAGGATATGGAAGAATACCACTTCATAAGGAAATACAGTTTTGCAGAGTAAAGACATATACGTACGCATTGGAAACTCTTTACGAGAAGAAATAACGCATAGTACAAAATTAGCTTGTATCTCCAAAACTACACGTTGTATCTCGAAAAGAATTGTTGTGGCGTGTACGTCTTAACATGTAGCATCTAAAGAGAACCAAAAGGAGAATTTTCTTTCGTCAAAATTTTTCAGAAAATCACGTTTTAAGGAAATCCCGCATCGTGCGAAATTATCTTGTTTTTCCTAAACAACACGTTGTAAGTCGAAAAGCTTTCATGTTGCGTGTATGTCTAAGTG
Source organism: Apodemus sylvaticus (assembly GCF_947179515.1). NCBI lineage: Eukaryota > Metazoa > Chordata > Mammalia > Rodentia > Muridae > Apodemus > Apodemus sylvaticus. Next base: position 103,808 of record NW_026263067.1, on the reverse strand, counting down.
TGTAGCCTCAAAAGAGAAGGCACAGGACAGTTTTCTCTCGAAAAGATATGTAAGAATACCACTTCATAAGGAAATACAGTTTTGCAGAGTAAAGACATATACGTACGCATTGGAAACTCTTTACGAGAAGAAATAACGCATAGTACAAAATTAGCTTGTATCTCCAAAACTACACGTTGTATCTCGAAAAGAATTGTTGTGGCGTGTACGTCTTAACATGTAGCATCTAAAGAGAACCAAAAGGAGAATTTTCTTTCGTCAAAATTTTTCAGAAAATCACGTTTTAAGGAAATCCCGCATCGTGCGAAATTATCTTGTTTTTCCTAAACAACACGTTGTAAGTCGAAAAGCTTTCATGTTGCGTGTATGTCTAAGTGTGTAGCCTCAAAAGAGAAGGCACAGGACAGTTTTCTCTCGAAAGGATATGGAAGAATACCACTTCATAAGGAAATACAGTTTTGCAGAGTAAAGACATATACGTACGCATTGGAAACTCTTTACGAGAAGAAATAACGCATAGTACAAAATTAGCTTGTATCTCCAAAACTACACGTTGTATCTCGAAAAGAATTGTTGTGGCGTGTATGTCTTAACATGTAGCATCTAAAGAGAACCAAAAGGAGAATTTTCTTTCGTCAAAATTTTTCAGAAAATCACGTTTTAAGGAAACCCCGCATCGTGCGAAATTATCTTGTTTTTCCTAAACAACACGTTGTAAGTCGAAAAGCTTTCATGTTGCGTGTATGTCTAAGTGTGTAGCCTCAAAAGAGAAGGCACAGGACAGTTTTCTCTCGAAAGGATATGTAAGAATACCACTTCATAAGGAAATACAGTTTTGCAGAGTAAAGACATATACGTACGCATTGGAAACTCTTTACAAGAAGAAATAACGCATAGTACAAAATTAGCTTGTATCTCCAAAACTACACATTGTATCTCGAAAAGAATTGTTGTGGCGTGTACGTCTTAACATGTAGCATCTAAAGAGAACCAAAAGGAGAATTTTCTTTCGTCAAAATTTTTCACAAAATCACGTTTTAAGGAAATCCCGCATCCTGCGAAATTATCTTGTTTTTCCTAAACAACACGTTGTAAGTCGAAAAGCTTTCATGTTGCGTGTATGTCTAAGTGTGTAGCCTCAAAAGAGAAGGCACAGGACAGTTTTCTCTCGAAAGGATATGGAAGAATACCACTTCATAAGGAAATACAGTTTTGCAGAGTAAAGACATATACGTACGCATTGGAAACTCTTTACGAGAAGAAATAACGCATAGTACAAAATTAGCTTGTATCTCCAAAACTACACGTTGTATCTCGAAAAGAATTGTTGTGGCGTGTACGTCTTAACATGTAGCATCTAAAGAGAACCAAAAGGAAAATTTTCTTTCGTCAAAATTTTTCAGAAAATCACGTTTTAAGGAAATCCCGCATCGTGCGAAATTATCTTGTTTTTCCTAAACAACACGTTGTAAGTCGAAAAGCTTTCATGTTGCGTGTATGTCTAAGTGTGTAGCCTCAAAAGAGAAGGCACAGGACAGTTTTCTCTCGAAAGGATATGTAAGAATACCACTTCATAAGGAAATACAGTTTTGCAGAGTAAAGACATATACGTACGCATTGGAAACTCTTTACGAGAAGAAATAACGCATAGTACAAAATTAGCTTGTATCTCCAAAACTACACGTTGTATCTCGAAAAGAATTGTTGTGGCGTGTACGTCTTAACATGTAGCATCTAAAGAGAACCAAAAGGAGAATTTTCTTTCGTCAAAATTTTTCAGAAAATCACGTTTTAAGGAAACCCCGCATCGTGCGAAATTATCTTGTTTTTCCTAAACAACACGTTGTAAGTCGAAAAGCTTTCATGTTGCGTGTATGTCTAAGTGTGTAGCCTCAAAAGAGAAGGCACAGGACAGTTTTCTCTCGAAAGGATATGTAAGAATACCACTTCATAAGGAAATACAGTTTTGCAGAGTAAAGACATATACGTACGCATTGGAAACTCTTTACGAGAAGAAATAACGCATAGTACAAAATTAGCTTGTATCTCCAAAACTACACGTTGTATCTCGAAAAGAATTGTTGTGGCGTGTACGTCTTAAGATGTAGCATCTAAAGAGAACCAAAAGGAGAATTTTCTTTCGTCAAAATTTTTCAGAAAATCACGTTTTAAGGAAACCCCGCATCGTGCGAAATTATCTTGTTTTTCCTAAACAACACGTTGTAAGTCGAAAAGCTTTCATGTTGCGTGTATGTCTAAGTGTGTAGCCTCAAAAGAGAAGGCACAGGACAGTTTTCTCTCGAAAGGATATGTAAGAATACCACTTCATAAGGAAATACAGTTTTGCAGAGTAAAGACATATACGTACGCATTGGAAACTCTTTACGAGAAGAAATAACGCATAGTACAAAATTAGCTTGTATCTCCAAAACTACACGTTGTATCTCGAAAAGAATTGTTGTGGCGTGTACGTCTTAACATGTAGCATCTAAAGAGAACCAAAAGGAGAATTTTCTTTCGTCAAAATTTTTCAGAAAATCACGTTTTAAGGAAATCCCGCATCGTGCGAAATTATCTTGTTTTTCCTAAACAACACGTTGTAAGTCGAAAAGCTTTCATGTTGCGTGTATGTCTAAGTGTGTAGCCTCAAAAGAGAAGGCACAGGACAGTTTTCTCTCGAAAGGATATGGAAGAATACCACTTCATAAGGAAATACAGTTTTGCAGAGTAAAGACATATACGTACGCATTGGAAACTCTTTACGAGAAGAAATAACGCATAGTACAAAATTAGCTTGTATCTCCAAAACTACACGTTGTATCTCGAAAAGAATTGTTGTGGCGTGTACGTCTTAACATGTAGCATCTAAAGAGAACCAAAAGGAGAATTTTCTTTCGTCAAAATTTTTCAGAAAATCACGTTTTAAGGAAATCCCGCATCGTGCGAAATTATCTTGTTTTTCCTAAACAACACGTTGTAAGTCGAAAAGCTTTCATGTTGCGTGTATGTCTAAGTGTGTAGCCTCAAAAGAGAAGGCACAGGACAGTTTTCTCTCGAAAGGATATGGAAGAATACCACTTCATAAGGAAATACAGTTTTGCAGAGTAAAGACATATACGTACGCATTGGAAACTCTTTACGAGAAGAAATAACGCATAGTACAAAATTAGCTTGTATCTCCAAAACTACACGTTGTATCTCGAAAAGAATTGTTGTGGCGTGTACGTCTTAACATGTAGCATCTAAAGAGAACCAAAAGGAGAATTTTCTTTCGTCAAAATTTTTCAGAAAATCACGTTTTAAGGAAATCCCGCATCGTGCGAAATTATCTTGTTTTTCCTAAACAACACGTTGTAAGTCGAAAAGCTTTCATGTTGCGTGTATGTCTAAGTGTGTAGCCTCAAAAGAGAAGGCACAGGACAGTTTTCTCTCGAAAGGATATGTAAGAATACCACTTCATAAGGAAATACAGTTTTGCAGAGTAAAGACATATACGTACGCATTGGAAACTCTTTACGAGAAGAAATAACGCATAGTACAAAAATAGCTTGTATCTCCAAAACTACACGTTGTATCTCGAAAAGAATTGTTGTGGCGTGTACGTCTTAACATGTAGCATCTAAAGAGAACCAAAAGGAGAATTTTCTTTCGTCAAAATTTTTCAGAAAATCACGTTTTAAGGAAATCCCGCATCGTGCGAAATTATCTTGTTTTTCCTAAACAACACGTTGTAAGTCGAAAAGCTTTCATGTTGCGTGTATGTCTAAGTGTGTAGCCTCAAAAGAGAAGGCACAGGACAGTTTTCTCTCGAAAGGATATGTAAGAATACCACTTCATAAGGAAATACAGTTTTGCAGAGTAAAGACATATACGTACGCATTGGAAACTCTTTACGAGAAGAAATAACGCATAGTACAAAATTAGCTTGTATCTCCAAAACTACACGTTGTATCTCGAAAAGAATTGTTGTGGCGTGTACGTCTTAACATGTAGCATCTAAAGAGAACCAAAAGGAGAATTTTCTTTCGTCAAAATTTTTCAGAAAATCACGTTTTAAGGAAACCCCGCATCGTGCGAAATTATCTTGTTTTTCCTAAACAACACGTTGTAAGTCGAAAAGCTTTCATGTTGCGTGTATGTCTAAGTGTGTAGCCTCAAAAGAGAAGGCACAGGACAGTTTTCTCTCGAAAGGATATGTAAGAATACCACTTCATAAGGAAATACAGTTTTGCAGAGTAAAGACATATACGTACGCATTGGAAACTCTTTATGAGAAGAAATAACGCATAGTACAAAATTAGCTTGTATCTCCAAAACTACACGTTGTATCTCGAAAAGAATTGTTGTGGCGTGTACGTCTTAAGATGTAGCATCTAAAGAGAACCAAAAGGAGAATTTTCTTTCGTCAAAATTTTTCAGAAAATCACGTTTTAAGGAAACCCCGCATCGTGCGAAATTATCTTGTTTTTCCTAAACAACACGTTGTAAGTCGAAAAGCTTTCATGTTGCGTGTATGTCTAAGTGTGTAGCCTCAAAAGAGAAGGCACAGGACAGTTTTCTCTCGAAAGGATATGGAAGAATACCACTTCATAAGGAAATACAGTTTTGCAGAGTAAAGACATATACGTACGCATTGGAAACTCTTTACGAGAAGAAATAACGCATAGTACAAAATTAGCTTGTATCTCCAAAACTACACGTTGTATCTCGAAAAGAATTGTTGTGGCGTGTACGTCTTAACATGTAGCATCTAAAGAGAACCAAAAGGAGAATTTTCTTTCGTCAAAATTTTTCAGAAAATCACGTTTTAAGGAAATCCCGCATCGTGCGAAATTATCTTGTTTTTCCTAAACAACACGTTGTAAGTCGAAAAGCTTTCATGTTGTGTGTATGTCTAAGTGTGTAGCCTCAAAAGAGAAGGCACAGGACAGTTTTCTCTCGAAAGGATATGGAAGAATACCACTTCATAAGGAAATACAGTTTTGCAGAGTAAAGACATATACGTACGCATTGGAAACTCTTTACGAGAAGAAATAACGCATAGTACAAAATTAGCTTGTATCTCCAAAACTACACGTTGTATCTCGAAAAGAATTGTTGTGGCGTGTACGTCTTAACATGTAGCATCTAAAGAGAACCAAAAGGAGAATTTTCTTTCGTCAAAATTTTTCAGAAAATCACGTTTTAAGGAAATCCCGCATCGTGCGAAATTATCTTGTTTTTCCTAAACAACACGTTGTAAGTCGAAAAGCTTTCATGTTGCGTGTATGTCTAAGTGTGTAGCCTCAAAAGAGAAGGCACAGGACAGTTTTCTCTCGAAAGGATATGGAAGAATACCACTTCATAAGGAAATACAGTTTTGCAGAGTAAAGACATATACGTACGCATTGGAAACTCTTTACGAGAAGAAATAACGCATAGTACAAAATTAGCTTGTATCTCCAAAACTACACGTTGTATCTCGAAAAGAATTGTTGTGGCGTGTACGTCTTAACATGTAGCATCTAAAGAGAACCAAAAGGAGAATTTTCTTTCGTCAAAATTTTTCAGAAAATCACGTTTTAAGGAAATCCCGCATCGTGCGAAATTATCTTGTTTTTCCTAAACAACACGTTGTAAGTCGAAAAGCTTTCATGTTGCGTATATGTCTAAGTGTGTAGCCTCAAAAGAGAAGGCACAGGACAGTTTTCTCTCGAAAGGATATGTAAGAATACCACTTCATAAGGAAATACAGTTTTGCAGAGTAAAGACATATACGTACGCATTGGAAACTCTTTACGAGAAGAAATAACGCATAGTACAAAATTAGCTTGTATCTCCAAAACTACACGTTGTATCTCGAAAAGAATTGTTGTGGCGTGTACGTCTTAACATGTAGCATCTAAAGAGAACCAAAAGGAGAATTTTCTTTCGTCAAAATTTTTCAGAAAATCACGTTTTAAGGAAACCCCGCATCGTGCGAAATTATCTTGTTTTTCCTAAACAACACGTTGTAAGTCGAAAAGCTTTCATGTTGCGTGTATGTCTAAGTGTGTAGCCTCAAAAGAGAAGGCACAGGACAGTTTTCTCTCGAAAGGATATGTAAGAATACCACTTCATAAGGAAATACAGTTTTGCAGAGTAAAGACATATACGTACGCATTGGAAACTCTTTACGAGAAGAAATAACGCATAGTACAAAATTAGCTTGTATCTCCAAAACTACACGTTGTATCTCGAAAAGAATTGTTGTGGCGTGTACGTCTTAACATGTAGCATCTAAAGAGAACCAAAAGGAGAATTTTCTTTCGTCAAAATTTTTCAGAAAATCACGTTTTAAGGAAACCCCGCATCGTGCGAAATTATCTTGTTTTTCCTAAACAACACGTTGTAAGTCGAAAAGCTTTCATGTTGCGTGTATGTCTAAGTGTGTAGCCTCAAAAGAGAAGGCACAGGACAGTTTTCTCTCGAAAGGATATGTAAGAATACCACTTCATAAGGAAATACAGTTTTGCAGAGTAAAGACATATACGTACGCATTGGAAACTCTTTACGAGAAGAAATAACGCATAGTACAAAATTAGCTTGTATCTCCAAAACTACACGTTGTATCTCGAAAAGAATTGTTGTGGCGTGTACGTCTTAACATGTAGCATCTAAAGAGAACCAAAAGGAGAATTTTCTTTCGTCAAAATTTTTCAGAAAATCACGTTTTAAGGAAATCCCGCATCGTGCGAAATTATCTTGTTTTTCCTAAACAACACGTTGTAAGTCGAAAAGCTTTCATGTTGCGTATATGTCTAAGTGTGTAGCCTCAAAAGAGAAGGCACAGGACAGTTTTCTCTCGAAAGGATATGTAAGAATACCACTTCATAAGGAAATACAGTTTTGCAGAGTAAAGACATATACGTACGCATTGGAAACTCTTTACGAGAAGAAATAACGCATAGTACAAAATTAGCTTGTAGCTCCAAAACTACACGTTGTATCTCGAAAAGAATTGTTGTGGCGTGTACGTCTTAACATGTAGCATCTAAAGAGAATCAAAAGGAGAATTTTCTTTCGTCAAAATTTTTCAGAAAATCACGTTTTAAGGAAACCCCGCATCGTGCGAAATTATCTTGTTTTTCCTAAACAACACGTTGTAAGTCGAAAAGCTTTCATGTTGCGTGTATGTCTAAGTGTGTAGCCTCAAAAGAGAAGGCACAGGACAGTTTTCTCTCGAAAGGATATGTAAGAATACCACTTCATAAGGAAATACAGTTTTGCAGAGTAAAGACATATACGTACGCATTGGAAACTCTTTACGAGAAGAAATAACGCATAGTACAAAATTAGCTTGTATCTCCAAAACTACACGTTGTATCTCGAAAAGAATTGTTGTGGCGTGTACGTCTTAACCTGTAGCATCTAAAGAGAACCAAAAGGAGAATTTTCTTTCGTCAAAATTTTTCAGAAAATCACGTTTTAAGGAAATCCCGCATCGTGCGAAATTATCTTGTTTTTCCTAAACAACACGTTGTAAGTCGAAAAGCTTTCATGTTGTGTGTATGTCTAAGTGTGTAGCCTCAAAAGAGAAGGCACAGGACAGTTTTCTCTCGAAAGGATATGGAAGAATACCACTTCATAAGGAAATACAGTTTTGCAGAGTAAAGACATATACGTACGCATTGGAAACTCTTTACGAGAAGAAATAACGCATAGTACAAAATTAGCTTGTATCTCCAAAACTACACGTTGTATCTCGAAAAGAATTGTTGTGGCGTGTACGTCTTAACATGTAGCATCTAAAGAGAACCAAAAGGAGAATTTTCTTTCGTCAAAATTTTTCAGAAAATCACGTTTTAAGGAAATCCCGCATCGTGCGAAATTATCTTGTTTTTCCTAAACAACACGTTGTAAGTCGAAAAGCTTTCATGTTGCGTGTATGTCTAAGTGTGTAGCCTCAAAAGAGAAGGCACAGGACAGTTTTCTCTCGAAAGGATATGGAAGAATACCACTTCATAAGGAAATACAGTTTTGCAGAGTAAAGACATATACGTACGCATTGGAAACTCTTTACGAGAAGAAATAACGCATAGTACAAAATTAGCTTGTATCTCCAAAACTACACGTTGTATCTCGAAAAGAATTGTTGTGGCGTGTACGTCTTAACATGTAGCATCTAAAGAGAACCAAAAGGAGAATTTTCTTTCGTCAAAATTTTTCAGAAAATCACGTTTTAAGGAAATCCCGCATCGTGCGAAATTATCTTGTTTTTCCTAAACAACACGTTGTAAGTCGAAAAGCTTTCATGTTGCGTGTATGTCTAAGTGTGTAGCCTCAAAAGAGAAGGCACAGGACAGTTTTCTCTCGAAAGGATATGTAAGAATACCACTTCATAAGGAAATACAGTTTTGCAGAGTAAAGACATATACGTACGCATTGGAAACTCTTTACGAGAAGAAATAACGCATAGTACAAAATTAGCTTGTATCTCCAAAACTACACGTTGTATCTCGAAAAGAATTGTTGTGGCGTGTACGTCTTAACATGTAGCATCTAAAGAGAACCAAAAGGAGAATTTTCTTTCGTCAAAATTTTTCAGAAAATCACGTTTTAAGGATATCCCGCATCGTGCGAAATTATCTTGTTTTTCCTAAACAACACGTTGTAAGTCGAAAAGCTTTCATGTTGCGTGTATGTCTAAGTGTGTAGCCTCAAAAGAGAAGGCACAGGACAGTTTTCTCTCGAAAGGATATGTAAGAATACCACTTCATAAGGAAATACAGTTTTGCAGAGTAAAGACATATACGTACGCATTGGAAACTCTTTAGGAGAAGAAATAACGCATAGTACAAAATTAGCTTGTATCTCCAAAACTACACGTTGTATATCGAAAAGAATTGTTGTGGCGTGTACGTCTTAACATGTAGCATCTAAAGAGAACCAAAAGGAGAATTTTCTTTCGTCAAAATTTTTCAGAAAATCACGTTTTAAGGAAATCCCGCATCCTGCGAAATTATCTTGTTTTTCCTAAACAACACGTTGTAAGTCGAAAAGCTTTCATGTTGCGTGTATGTCTAAGTGTGTAGCCTCAAAAGAGAAGGCACAGGACAGTTTTCTCTCGAAAGGATATGGAAGAATACCACTTCATAAGGAAATACAGTTTTGCAGAGTAAAGACATATACGTACGCATTGGAAACTCTTTACAAGAAGAAATAACGCATAGTACAAAATTAGCTTGTATCTCCAAAACTACACGTTGTATCTCGAAAAGAATTGTTGTGGCGTGTACGTCTTAACATGTAGCATCTAAAGAGAACCAAAAGGAGAATTTTCTTTCGTCAAAATTTTTCACAAAATCACGTTTTAAGGAAATCCCGCATCGTGCGAAATTATCTTGTTTTTCCTAAACAACACGTTGTAAGTCGAAAAGCTTTCATGTTGCGTGTATGTCTAAGTGTGTAGCCTCAAAAGAGAAGGCACAGGACAGTTTTCTCTCGAAAGGATATGGAAGAATACCACTTCATAAGGAAATACAGTTTTGCAGAGTAAAGACATATACGTACGCATTGGAAACTCTTTACGAGAAGAAATAACGCATAGTACAAAATTAGCTTGTATCTCCAAAACTACACGTTGTATCTCGAAAAGAATTGTTGTGGCGTGTACGTCTTAACATGTAGCATCTAAAGAGAACCAAAAGGAGAATTTTCTTTCGTCAAAATTTTTCAGAAAATCACGTTTTAAGGAAATCCCGCATCGTGCGAAATTATCTTGTTTTTCCTAAACAACACGTTGTAAGTCGAAAAGCTTTCATGTTGCGTGTATGTCTAAGTGTGTAGCCTCAAAAGAGAAGGCACAGGACAGTTTTCTCTCGAAAGGATATGGAAGAATACCACTTCATAAGGAAATACAGTTTTGCAGAGTAAAGACATATACGTACGCATTGGAAACTCTTTACGAGAAGAAATAACGCATAGTACAAAATTAGCTTGTATCTCCAAAACTACACGTTGTATCTCGAAAAGAATTGTTGTGGCGTGTACGTCTTAACATGTAGCATCTAAAGAGAACCAAAAGGAGAATTTTCTTTCGTCAAAATTTTTCAGAAAATCACGTTTTAAGGAAATCCCGCATCGTGCGAAATTATCTTGTTTTTCCTAAACATCACGTTGTAAGTCGAAAAGCTTTCATGTTGCGTGTATGTCTAAGTGTGTAGCCTCAAAAGAGAAGGCACAGGACAGTTTTCTCTCGAAAGGATATGGGAGAATACCACTTCATAAGGAAATACAGTTTTGTAGAGTAAAGACATATACGTACGCATTGGAAACTCTTTACGAGAAGAAATAACGCATAGTACAAAATTAGCTTGTATCTCCAAAACTACACGTTGTATCTCGAAAAGAATTGTTGTGGCGTGTACGTCTTAACATGTAGCATCTAAAGAGAACCAAAAGGAGAATTTTCTTTCGTCAAAATTTTTCAGAAAATCACGTTTTAAGGAAATCCCGCATCGTGCGAAATTATCTTGTTTTTCCTAAACAACACGTTGTAAGTCGAAAAGCTTTCATGTTGCGTGTATGTCTAAGTGTGTAGCCTCAAAAGAGAAGGCACAGGACAGTTTTCTCTCGAAAGGATATGGAAGAATACCACTTCATAAGGAAATACAGTTTTGCAGAGTAAAGACATATACGTACGAATTGGAAACTCTTTACGAGAAGAAATAACGCATAGTACAAAATTAGCTTGTATCTCCAAAACTACACGTTGTATCTCGAAAAGAATTGTTGTGGCGTGTACGTCTTCACATGTAGCATCTAAAGAGAACCAAAAGGAGAATTTTCTTTCGTCAAAATTTTTCAGAAAATCACGTTTTAAGGAAATCCCGCATCGTGCGAAATTATCTTGTTTTTCCTAAACAACACGTTGTAAGTCGAAAAGCTTTCATGTTGCGTGTATGTCTAAGTGTGTAGCCTCAAAAGAGAAGGCACAGGACAGTTTTCTCTCGAAAGGATATGGAAGAATACCACTTCATAAGGAAATACAGTTTTGCAGAGTAAAGACATATACGTACGCATTGGAAACTCTTTACGAGAAGAAATAACGCATAGTACAAAATTAGCTTGTATCTCCAAAACTACACGTTGTATCTCGAAAAGAATTGTTGTGGCGTGTACGTCTTAACATGTAGCATCTAAAGAGAACCAAAAGGAGAATTTTCTTTCGTCAAAATTTTTCAGAAAATCACGTTTTAAGGAAATCCCGCATCGTGCGAAATTATCTTGTTTTTCCTAAACAACACGTTGTAAGTCGAAAAGCTTTCATGTTGCGTGTATGTCTAAGTGTGTAGCCTCAAAAGAGAAGGCACAGGACAGTTTTCTCTCGAAAGGATATGTAAGAATACCACTTCATAAGGAAATACAGTTTTGCAGAGTAAAGACATATACGTACGCATTGGAAACTCTTTACGAGAAGAAATAACGCATAGTACAAAATTAGCTTGTATCTCCAAAACTACACGTTGTATCTCGAAAAGAATTGTTGTGGCGTGTACGTCTTAACATGTAGCATCTAAAGAGAACCAAAAGGAGAATTTTCTTTCGTCAAAATTTTTCAGAAAATCACGTTTTAAGGATATCCCGCATCGTGCGAAATTATCTTGTTTTTCCTAAACAACACGTTGTAAGTCGAAAAGCTTTCATGTTGCGTGTATGTCTAAGTGTGTAGCCTCAAAAGAGAAGGCACAGGACAGTTTTCTCTCGAAAGGATATGTAAGAATACCACTTCATAAGGAAATACAGTTTTGCAGAGTAAAGACATATACGTACGCATTGGAAACTCTTTACGAGAAGAAATAACGCATAGTACAAAATTAGCTTGTATCTCCAAAACTACACGTTGTATATCGAAAAGAATTGTTGTGGCGTGTACGTCTTAACATGTAGCATCTAAAGAGAACCAAAAGGAGAATTTTCTTTCGTCAAAATTTTTCAGAAAATCACGTTTTAAGGAAATCCCGCATCCTGCGAAATTATCTTGTTTTTCCTAAACAACACGTTGTAAGTCGAAAAGCTTTCATGTTGCGTGTATGTCTAAGTGTGTAGCCTCAAAAGAGAAGGCACAGGACAGTTTTCTCTCGAAAGGATATGGAAGAATACCACTTCATAAGGAAATACAGTTTTGCAGAGTAAAGACATATACGTACGAATTGGAAACTCTTTACGAGAAGAAATAACGCATAGTACAAAATTAGCTTGTATCTCCAAAACTACACATTGTATCTCGAAAAGAATTGTTGTGGCGTGTACGTCTTAACATGTAGCATCTAAAGAGAACCAAAAGGAGAATTTTCTTTCGTCAAAATTTTTCAGAAAATCACGTTTTAAGGAAATCCCGCATCGTGCGAAATTATCTTGTTTTTCCTAAACAACACGTTGTAAGTCGAAAAGCTTTCATGTTGCGTGTATGTCTAAGTGTGTAGCCTCAAAAGAGAAGGCACAGGACAGTTTTCTCTCGAAAGGATTTGTAAGAATACCACTTCATAAGGAAATACAGTTTTGCAGAGTAAAGACATATACGTACGCATTGGAAACTCTTTACGAGAAGAAATAACGCATAGTACAAAATTAGCTTGTATCTCCAAAACTACACGTTGTATCTCGAAAAGAATTGTTGTGGCGTGTACGTCTTAACATGTAGCATCTAAAGAGAACCAAAAGGAGAATTTTCTTTCTTCAAAATTTTTCAGAAAATCACGTTTTAAGGAAATCCCGCATCGTGCGAAATTATCTTGTTTTTCCTAAACAACAGGTTGTAAGTCGAAAAGCTTTCATGTTGCGTGTATGTCTAAGTGTGTAGCCTCAAAAGAGAAGGCACAGGACAGTTTTCTCTCGAAAGGATATGGAAGAATACCACTTCATAAGGAAATACAGTTTTGCAGAGTAAAGACATATACGTACGCATTGGAAACTCTTTACGAGAAGAAATAACGCATAGTACAAAATTAGCTTGTATCTCCAAAACTACACGTTGTATCTCGAAAAGAATTGTTGTGGCGTGTACGTCTTAACATGTAGCATCTAAAGAGAACCAAAAGGAGAATTTTCTTTCGTCAAAATTTTTCAGAAAATCACGTTTTAAGGAAATCCCGCATCGTGCGAAATTATCTTGTTTTTCCTAAACAACACGTTGTAAGTCGAAAAGCTTTCATGTTGCGTGTATGTCTAAGTGTGTAGCCTCAAAAGAGAAGGCACAGGACAGTTTTCTCTCGAAAGGATATGGAAGAATACCACTTCATAAGGAAATACAGTTTTGCAGAGTAAAGACATATACGTACGCATTGGAAACTCTTTACGAGAAGAAATAACGCATAGTACAAAATTAGCTTGTATCTCCAAAACTACACGTTGTATCTCGAAAAGAATTGTTGTGGCGTGTACGTCTTAACATGTAGCATCTAAAGAGAACCAAAAGGAGAATTTTCTTTCGTCAAAATTTTTCAGAAAATCACGTTTTAAGGAAATCCCGCATTGTGCGAAATTATCTTGTTTTTCCTAAACAACACGTTGTAAGTCGAAAAGCTTTCATGTTGCGTGTATGTCTAAGTGTGTAGCCTCAAAAGAGAAGGCACAGGACAGTTTTCTCTCGAAAGGATATGGAAGAATACCACTTCATAAGGAAATACAGTTTTGCAGAGTAAAGACATATACGTACGCATTGGAAACTCTTTACGAGAAGAAATAACGCATAGTACAAAATTAGCTTGTATCTCCAAAACTACACGTTGTATCTCGAAAAGAATTGTTGTGGCGTGTACGTCTTAACATGTAGCATCTAAAGAGAACCAAAAGGAGAATTTTCTTTCGTCAAAATTTTTCAGAAAATCACGTTTTAAGGAAATCCCGCATCGTGCGAAATTATCTTGTTTTTCCTAAACAACACGTTGTAAGTCGAAAAGCTTTCATGTTGCGTGTATGTCTAAGTGTGTAGCCTCAAAAGAGAAGGCACAGGACAGTTTTCTCTCGAAAGGATATGTAAGAATACCACTTCATAAGGAAATACAGTTTTGCAGAGTAAAGACATATACGTACGAATTGGAAACTCTTTACGAGAAGAAATAACGCATAGTACAAAATTAGCTTGTATCTCCAAAACTACACGTTGTATCTCGAAAAGAATTGTTGTGGCGTGTACGTCTTCACATGTAGCATCTAAAGAGAACCAAAAGGAGAATTTTCTTTCGTCAAAATTTTTCAGAAAATCACGTTTTAAGGAAATCCCGCATCGTGCGAAATTATCTTGTTTTTCCTAAACAACACGTTGTAAGTCGAAAAGCTTTCATGTTGCGTGTATGTCTAAGTGTGTAGCCTCAAAAGAGAAGGCACAGGACAGTTTTCTCTCGAAAGGATATGTAAGAATACCACTTCATAAGGAAATACAGTTTTGCAGAGTAAAGACATATACGTACGCATTGGAAACTCTTTACGAGAAGAAATAACGCATAGTACAAAATTAGCTTGTATCTCCAAAACTACACGTTGTATCTCGAAAAGAATTGTTGTGGCGTGTACGTCTTAACATGTAGCATCTAAAGAGAACCAAAAGGAGAATTTTCTTTCGTCAAAATTTTTCAGAAAATCACGTTTTAAAGAAATCCCGCATCGTGCGAAATTATCTTGTTTTTCCTAAACAACACGTTGTAAGTCGAAAAGCTTTCATGTTGCGTGTATGTCTAAGTGTGTAGCCTCAAAAGAGAAGGCACAGGACAGTTTTCTCTCGAAAGGATATGGAAGAATACCACTTCATAAGGAAATACAGTTTTGCAGAGTAAAGACATATACGTACGCATTGGAAACTCTTTACGAGAAGAAATAACGCATAGTACAAAATTAGCTTGTATCTCCAAAACTACACGTTGTATCTCGAAAAGAATTGTTGTGGCGTGTACGTCTTAACATGTAGCATCTAAAGAGAACCAAAAGGAGAATTTTCTTTCGTCAAAATTTTTCAGAAAATCACGTTTTAAGGAAATCCCGCATCGTGCGAAATTATCTTGTTTTTCCTAAACAACACGTTGTAAGTCGAAAAGCTTTCATGTTGCGTGTATGTCTAAGTGTGTAGCCTCAAAAGAGAAGGCACAGGACAGTTTTCTCTCGAAAGGATATGTAAGAATACCACTTCATGAGGAAATACAGTTTTGCAGAGTAAAGACCTATACGTACGCATTGGAAACTCTTTACGAGAAGAAATAACGCATAGTACAAAATTAGCTTGTATCTCCAAAACTACACGTTGTATCTCGAAAAGAATTGTTGTGGCGTGTACGTCTTAACATGTAGCATCTAAAGAGAACCAAAAGGAGAATTTTCTTTCGTCAAAATTTTTCAGAAAATCACGTTTTAAGGAAATCCCGCATCGTGCGAAATTATCTTGTTTTTCCTAAACAACACGTTGTAAGTCGAAAAGCTTTCATGTTGCGTGTATGTCTAAGTGTGTAGCCTCAAAAGAGAAGGCACAGGACAGTTTTCTCTCGAAAGGATATGGAAGAATACCACTTCATAAGGAAATACAGTTTTGCAGAGTAAAGACATATACGTACGCATTGGAAACTCTCTACGAGAAGAAATAACGCATAGTACAAAATTAGCTTGTATCTCCAAAACTACACGTTGTATCTCTTAAAGAATTGTTGTGGCGTGTACGTCTTAACATGTAGCATCTAAAGAGAACCAAAAGGAGAATTTTCTTTCGTCAAAATTTTTCAGAAAATCACGTTTTAAGGAAATCCCGCATCGTGCGAAATTATCTTGTTTTTCCTAAACAACACGTTGTAAGTCGAAAAGCTTTCATGTTGCGTGTATGTCTAAGTGTGTAGCCTCAAAAGAGAAGGCACAGGACAGTTTTCTCTCGAAAGGATATGGAAGAATACCACTTCATAAGGAAATACAGTTTTGCAGAGTAAAGACATATACGTACGCATTGGAAACTCTTTACGAGAAGAAATAACGCATAGTACAAAATTAGCTTGTATCTCCAAAACTACACGTTGTATCTCGAAAAGAATTGTTGTGGCTGTACGTCTTAACATGTAGCATCTAAAGAGAACCAAAAGGAGAATTTTCTTTCGTCAAAATTTTTCAGAAAATCACGTTTTAAGGAAATCCCGCATCGTGCGAAATTATCTTGTTTTTCCTAAACAACACGTTGTAAGTCGAAAAGCTTTCATGTTGCGTGTATGTCTAAGTGTGTAGCCTCAAAAGAGAAGGCACAGGACAGTTTTCTCTCGAAAGGATATGTAAGAATACCACTTCATGAGGAAATACAGTTTTGCAGAGTAAAGACCTATACGTACGCATTGGAAACTCTTTAGGAGAAGAAATAACGCATAGTACAAAATTAGCTTGTATCTCCAAAACTACACGTTGTATCTCGAAAAGAATTGTTGTGGCGTGTACGTCTTAACATGTAGCATCTAAAGAGAACCAAAAGGAGAATTTTCTTTCGTCAAAATTTTTCAGAAAATCACGTTTTAAGGAAATCCCGCATCGTGCGAAATTATCTTGTTTTTCCTAAACAACACGTTGTAAGTCGAAAAGCTTTCATGTTGCGTGTATGTCTAAGTGTGTAGCCTCAAAAGAGAAGGCACAGGACAGTTTTCTCTCGAAAGGATATGGAAGAATACCACTTCATAAGGAAATACAGTTTTGCAGAGTAAAGACATATACGTACGCATTGGAAACTCTCTACGAGAAGAAATAACGCATAGTACAAAATTAGCTTGTATCTCCAAAACTACACGTTGTATCTCGAAAAGAATTGTTGTGGCGTGTACGTCTTAACATGTAGCATCTAAAGAGAACCAAAAGGAGAATTTTCTTTCGTCAAAATTTTTCAGAAAATCACGTTTTAAGGAAATCCCGCATCGTGCGAAATTATCTTGTTTTTCCTAAACAACACGTTGTAAGTCGAAAAGCTTTCATGTTGCGTGTATGTCTAAGTGTGTAGCCTCAAAAGAGAAGGCACAGGACAGTTTTCTCTCGAAAGGATATGGAAGAATACCACTTCATAAGGAAATACAGTTTTGCAGAGTAAAGACATATACGTACGCATTGGAAACTCTTTACGAGAAGAAATAACGCATAGTACAAAATTAGCTTGTATCTCCAAAACTACACGTTGTATCTCGAAAAGAATTGTTGTGGCTGTACGTCTTAACATGTAGCATCTAAAGAGAACCAAAAGGAGAATTTTCTTTCGTCAAAATTTTTCAGAAAATCACGTTTTAAGGAAATCCCTCATCGTGCGAAATTATCTTGTTTTTCCTAAACAACACGTTGTAAGTCGAAAAGCTTTCATGTTGCGTGTATGTCTAAGTGTGTAGCCTCAAAAGAGAAGGCACAGGACAGTTTTCTCTCGAAAGGATATGGAAGAATACCACTTCATAAGGAAATACAGTTTTGCAGAGTAAAGACATATACGTACGCATTGGAAACTCTTTACGAGAAGAAATAACGCATAGTACAAAATTAGCTTGTATCTCCAAAACTACACGTTGTATCTCGAAAAGAATTGTTGTGGCGTGTATGTCTTAACATGTAGCATCTAAAGAGAACCAAAAGGAGAATTTTCTTTGGTCAAAATTTTTCAGAAAATCACGTTTTAAGGAAACCCCGCATCGTGCGAAATTATCTTGTTTTTCCTAAACAACACGTTGTAAGTCGAAAAGCTTTCATGTTGCGTGTATGTCTAAGTGTGTAGCCTCAAAAGAGAAGGCACAGGACAGTTTTCTCTCGAAAGGATTTGTAAGAATACCACTTCATAAGGAAATACAGTTTTGCAGAGTAAAGACATATACGTACGCATTGGAAACTCTTTACAAGAAGAAATAACGCATAGTACAAAATTAGCTTGTATCTCCAAAACTACACGTTGTATCTCGAAAAGAATTGTTGTGGCGTGTACGTCTTAACATGTAGCATCTAAAGAGAACCAAAAGGAGAATTTTCTTTCGTCAAAATTTTTCACAAAATCACGTTTTAAGGAAATCCCGCATCGTGCGAAATTATCTTGTTTTTCCTAAACAACACGTTGTAAGTCGAAAAGCTTTCATGTTGCGTGTATGTCTAAGTGTGTAGCCTCAAAAGAGAAGGCACAGGACAGTTTTCTCTCGAAAGGATATGTAAGAATACCACTTCATAAGGAAATACAGTTTTGCAGAGTAAAGACATATACGTACGCATTGGAAACTCTTTACGAGAAGAAATAACGCATAGTACAAAATTAGCTTGTATCTCCAAAACTACACGTTGTATCTCGAAAAGAATTGTTGTGGCGTGTACGTCTTAACATGTAGCATCTAAAGAGAACCAAAAGGAGAATTTTCTTTCGTCAAAATTTTTCAGAAAATCACGTTTTAAGGAAATCCCGCATCGTGCGAAATTATCTTGTTTTTCCTAAACAACACGTTGTAAGTCGAAAAGCTTTCATGTTGCGTGTATGTCTAAGTGTGTAGCCTCAAAAGAGAAGGCACAGGACAGTTTTCTCTCGAATGGATATGTAAGAATACCACTTCATAAGGAAATACAGTTTTGCAGAGTAAAGACATATACGTACGCATTGGAAACTCTTTACGAGAAGAAATAACGCATAGTACAAAATTAGCTTGTATCTCCAAAACTACACGTTGTATCTCGAAAAGAATTGTTGTGGCGTGTACGTCTTAACATGTAGCATCTAAAGAGAACCAAAAGGAGAATTTTCTTTCGTCAAAATTTTTCACAAAATCACGTTTTAAGGAAATCCCGCATCGTGCGAAATTATCTTGTTTTTCCTAAACAACACGTTGTAAGTCGAAAAGCTTTCATGTTGCGTGTATGTCTAAGTGTGTAGCCTCAAAAGAGAAGGCACAGGACAGTTTTCTCTCGAAAGGATATGGAAGAATACCACTTCATAAGGAAATACAGTTTTGCAGAGTAAAGACATATACGTACGCATTGGAAACTCTTTACGAGAAGAAATAACGCATAGTACAAAATTAGCTTGTATCTCCAAAACTACACGTTGTATCTCGAAAAGAATTGTTGTGGCGTGTACGTCTTAACATGTAGCATCTAAAGAGAACCAAAAGGAGAATTTTCTTTCGTCAAAATTTTTCACAAAATCACGTTTTAAGGAAATCCCGCATCGTGCGAAATTATCTTGTTTTTCCTAAACAACACGTTGTAAGTCGAAAAGCTTTCATGTTGCGTGTATGTCTAAGTGTGTAGCCTCAAAAGAGAAGGCACAGGACAGTTTTCTCTCGAAAGGATATGGAAGAATACCACTTCATAAGGAAATACAGTTTTGCAGAGTAAAGACATATACGTACGAATTGGAAACTCTTTACGAGAAGAAATAACGCATAGTACAAAATTAGCTTGTATCTCCAAAACTACACGTTGTATCTCGAAAAGAATTGTTGTGGCGTGTACGTCTTCACATGTAGCATCTAAAGAGAAGCAAAAGGAGAATTTTCTTTCGTCAAAATTTTTCAGAAAATCACGTTTTAAGGAAATCCCGCATCGTGCGAAATTATCTTGTTTTTCCTAAACAACACGTTGTAAGTCGAAAAGCTTTCATGTTGCGTGTATGTCTAAGTGTGTAGCCTCAAAAGAGAAGGCACAGGACAGTTTTCTCTCGAAAGGATATGGAAGAATACCACTTCATAAGGAAATACAGTTTTGCAGAGTAAAGACATATACGTACGCATTGGAAACTCTTTACGAGAAGAAATAACGCATAGTACAAAATTAGCTTGTATCTCCAAAACTACACGTTGTATCTCGAAAAGAATTGTTGTGGCGTGTACGTCTTAACATGTAGCATCTAAAGAGAACCAAAAGGAGAATTTTCTTTCGTCAAAATTTTTCAGAAAATCACGTTTTAAGGAAATCCCGCATCGTGCGAAATTATCTTGTTTTTCCTAAACAACACGTTGTAAGTCGAAAAGCTTTCATGTTGCGTGTATGTCTAAGTGTGTAGCCTCAAAAGAGAAGGCACAGGACAGTTTTCTCTCGAAAGGATATGGAAGAATACCACTTCATAAGGAAATACAGTTTTGCAGAGTAAAGACATATACGTACGCATTGGAAACTCTTTACGAGAAGAAATAACGCATAGTACAAAATTAGCTTGTATCTCCAAAACTACACGTTGTATCTCGAAAAGAATTGTTGTGGCGTGTACGTCTTAACATGTAGCATCTAAAGAGAACCAAAAGGAGAATTTTCTTTCGTCAAAATTTTTCAGAAAATCACGTTTTAAGGATATCCCGCATCGTGCGAAATTATCTTGTTTTTCCTAAACAACACGTTGTAAGTCGAAAAGCTTTCATGTTGCGTGTATGTCTAAGTGTGTAGCCTCAAAAGAGAAGGCACAGGACAGTTTTCTCTCGAAAGGATATGGAAGAATACCACTTCATAAGGAAATACAGTTTTGCAGAGTAAAGACATATACGTACGCATTGGAAACTCTTTACGAGAAGAAATAACGCATAGTACAAAATTAGCTTGTATCTCCAAAACTACACGTTGTATATCGAAAAGAATTGTTGTGGCGTGTACGTCTTAACATGTAGCATCTAAAGAGAACCAAAAGGAGAATTTTCTTTCGTCAAAATTTTTCAGAAAATCACGTTTTAAGGAAATCCCGCATCCTGCGAAATTATCTTGTTTTTCCTAAACAACACGTTGTAAGTCGAAAAGCTTTCATGTTGCGTGTATGTCTAAGTGTGTAGCCTCAAAAGAGAAGGCACAGGACAGTTTTCTCTCGAAAGGATATGGAAGAATACCACTTCATAAGGAAATACAGTTTTGCAGAGTAAATACATATACGTACGCATTGGAAACTCTTTACGAGAAGAAATAACGCATAGTACAAAATTAGCTTGTATCTCCAAAACTACACGTTGTATCTCGAAAAGAATTGTTGTGGCGTGTACGTCTTAACATGTAGCATCTAAAGAGAACCAAAAGGAGAATTTTCTTTCGTCAAAATTTTTCAGAAAATCACGTTTTAAGGAAATCCCGCATCGTGCGAAATTATCTTGTTTTTCCTAAACAACACGTTGTAAGTCGAAAAGCTTTCATGTTGCGTGTATGTCTAAGTGTGTAGCCTCAAAAGAGAAGGCACAGGACAGTTTTCTCTCGAAAGGATATGGAAGAATACCACTTCATAAGGAAATACAGTTTTGCAGAGTAAAGACATATACGTACGCATTGGAAACTCTTTACGAGAAGAAATAACGCATAGTACAAAATTAGCTTGTATCTCCAAAACTACACGTTGTATCTCGAAAAGAATTGTTGTGGCGTGTACGTCTTAACATGTAGCATCTAAAGAGAACCAAAAGGAGAATTTTCTTTCGTCAAAATTTTTCAGAAAATCACGTTTTAAGGAAATCCCGCATCGTGCGAAATTATCTTGTTTTTCCTAAACAACACGTTGTAAGTCGAAAAGCTTTCATGTTGCGTGTATGTCTAAGTGTGTAGCCTCAAAAGAGAAGGCACAGGACAGTTTTCTCTCGAAAGGATATGGAAGAATACCACTTCATAAGGAAATACAGTTTTGCAGAGTAAAGACATATACGTACGCATTGGAAACTCTTTACGAGAAGAAATAACGCATAGTACAAAATTAGCTTGTATCTCCAAAACTACACGTTGTATCTCGAAAAGAATTGTTGTGGCTGTACGTCTTAACATGTAGCATCTAAAGAGAACCAAAAGGAGAATTTTCTTTCGTCAAAATTTTTCAGAAAATCACGTTTTAAGGAAATCCCGCATCGTGCGAAATTATCTTGTTTTTCCTAAACAACACGTTGTAAGTCGAAAAGCTTTCATGTTGCGTGTATGTCTAAGTGTGTAGCCTCAAAAGAGAAGGCACAGGACAGTTTTCTCTCGAAAGGATATGGAAGAATACCACTTCATAAGGAAATACAGTTTTGCAGAGTAAAGACATATACGTACGCATTGGAAACTCTTTACGAGAAGAAATAACGCATAGTACAAAATTAGCTTGTATCTCCAAAACTACACGTTGTATCTCGAAAAGAATTGTTGTGGCGTGTACGTCTTAACATGTAGCATCTAAAGAGAACCAAAAGGAGAATTTTCTTTCTTCAAAATTTTTCAGAAAATCACGTTTTAAGGAAATCCCGCATCGTGCGAAATTATCTTGTTTTTCCTAAACATCACGTTGTAAGTCGAAAAGCTTTCATGTTGCGTGTATGTCTAAGTGTGTAGCCTCAAAAGAGAAGGCACAGGACAGTTTTCTCTCGAAAGGATATGGAAGAATACCACTTCATAAGGAAATACAGTTTTGTAGAGTAAAGACATATACGTACGCATTGGAAACTCTTTACGAGAAGAAATAACGCATAGTACAAAATTAGCTTGTATCTCCAAAACTACACGTTGTATCTCGAAAAGAATTGTTGTGGCGTGTACGTCTTAACATGTAGCATCTAAAGAGAACCAAAAGGAGAATTTTCTTTCGTCAAAATTTTTCAGAAAATCACGTTTTAAGGAAATCCCGCATCGTGCGAAATTATCTTGTTTTTCCTAAACAACACGTTGTAAGTCGAAAAGCTTTCATGTTGCGTGTATGTCTAAGTGTGTAGCCTCAAAAGAGAAGGCACAGGACAGTTTTCTCTCGAAAGGATATGGAAGAATACCACTTCATAAGGAAATACAGTTTTGCAGAGTAAAGACATATACGTACGAATTGGAAACTCTTTACGAGAAGAAATAACGCATAGTACAAAATTAGCTTGTATCTCCAAATCTACACGTTGTATCTCGAAAAGAATTGTTGTGGCGTGTACGTCTTAACATGTAGCATCTAAAGAGAACCAAAAGGAGAATTTTCTTTCGTCAAAATTTTTCAGAAAATCACGTTTTAAGGAAATCCCGCATCGTGCGAAATTATCTTGTTTTTCCTAAACA
Source organism: Apodemus sylvaticus (assembly GCF_947179515.1). NCBI lineage: Eukaryota > Metazoa > Chordata > Mammalia > Rodentia > Muridae > Apodemus > Apodemus sylvaticus. The sequence continues at coordinate 80,861 of NW_026263067.1, read as the reverse complement.
ACACGTTGTAAGTCGAAAAGCTTTCATGTTGCGTGTATGTCTAAGTGTGTAGCCTCAAAAGAGAAGGCACAGGACAGTTTTCTCTCGAAAGGATATGGAAGAATACCACTTCATAAGGAAATACAGTTTTGCAGAGTAAAGACATATACGTACGCATTGGAAACTCTTTACGAGAAGAAATAACGCATAGTACAAAATTAGCTTGTATCTCCAAAACTACACGTTGTATCTCGAAAAGAATTGTTGTGGCGTGTACGTCTTAACATGTAGCATCTAAAGAGAACCAAAAGGAGAATTTTCTTTCGTCAAAATTTTTCACAAAATCACGTTTTAAGGAAATCCCGCATCGTGCGAAATTATCTTGTTTTTCCTAAACAACACGTTGTAAGTCGAAAAGCTTTCATGTTGCGTGTATGTCTAAGTGTGTAGCCTCAAAAGAGAAGGCACAGGACAGTTTTCTCTCGAAAGGATATGTAAGAATACCACTTCATGAGGAAATACAGTTTTGCAGAGTAAAGACATATACGTACGCATTGGAAACTCTTTACGAGAAGAAATAACGCATAGTACAAAATTAGCTTGTATCTCCAAAACTACACGTTGTATCTCGAAAAGAATTGTTGTGGCGTGTACGTCTTAACATGTAGCATCTAAAGAGAACCAAAAGGAGAATTTTCTTTCGTCAAAATTTTTCAGAAAATCACGTTTTAAGGAAATCCCGCATCGTGCGAAATTATCTTGTTTTTCCTAAACAACACGTTGTAAGTCGAAAAGCTTTCATGTTGCGTGTATGTCTAAGTGTGTAGCCTCAAAAGAGAAGGCACAGGACAGTTTTCTCTCGAAAGGATATGGAAGAATACCACTTCATAAGGAAATACAGTTTTGCAGAGTAAAGACATATACGTACGCATTGGAAACTCTTTACGAGAAGAAATAACGCATAGTACAAAATTAGCTTGTATCTCCAAAACTACACGTTGTATCTCGAAAAGAATTGTTGTGGCGTGTACGTCTTAACATGTAGCATCTAAAGAGAACCAAAAGGAGAATTTTCTTTCGTCAAAATTTTTCAGAAAATCACGTTTTAAGGAAATCCCGCATCGTGCGAAATTATCTTGTTTTTCCTAAACAACACGTTGTAAGTCGAAAAGCTTTCATGTTGCGTGTATGTCTAAGTGTGTAGCCTCAAAAGAGAAGGCACAGGACAGTTTTCTCTCGAAAGGATATGGAAGAATACCACTTCATAAGGAAATACAGTTTTGCAGAGTAAAGACATATACGTACGCATTGGAAACTCTTTACGAGAAGAAATAACGCATAGTACAAAATTAGCTTGTATCTCCAAAACTACACGTTGTATCTCGAAAAGAATTGTTGTGGCGTGTACGTCTTAACATGTAGCATCTAAAGAGAACCAAAAGGAGAATTTTCTTTCGTCAAAATTTTTCAGAAAATCACGTTTTAAGGAAATCCCGCATCGTGCGAAATTATCTTGTTTTTCCTAAACAACACGTTGTAAGTCGAAAAGCTTTCATGTTGCGTGTATGTCTAAGTGTGTAGCCTCAAAAGAGAAGGCACAGGACAGTTTTCTCTCGAAAGGATATGGAAGAATACCACTTCATAAGGAAATACAGTTTTGCAGAGTAAAGACATATACGTACGCATTGGAAACTCTTTACGAGAAGAAATAACGCATAGTACAAAATTAGCTTTTATCTCCAAAACTATACGTTGTATCTCGAAAAGAATTGTTGTGGCTGTACGTCTTAACATGTAGCATCTAAAGAGAACCAAAAGGAGAATTTTCTTTCGTCAAAATTTTTCAGAAAATCACGTTTTAAGGAAATCCCGCATCGTGCGAAATTATCTTGTTTTTCCTAAACAACACGTTGTAAGTCGAAAAGCTTTCATGTTGCGTGTATGTCTAAGTGTGTAGCCTCAAAAGAGAAGGCACAGGACAGTTTTCTCTCGAAAGGATATGGAAGAATACCACTTCATAAGGAAATACAGTTTTGCAGAGTAAAGACATATACGTACGCATTGGAAACTCTTTACGAGAAGAAATAACGCATAGTACAAAATTAGCTTGTATCTCCAAAACTACACGTTGTATCTCGAAAAGAATTGTTGTGGAGTGTATGTCTTAACATGTAGCATCTAAAGAGAAGCAAAAGGAGAATTTTCTTTGGTCAAAATTTTTCAGAAAATCACGTTTTAAGGAAACCCCGCATCGTGCGAAATTATCTTGTTTTTCCTAAACAACACGTTGTAAGTCGAAAAGCTTTCATGTTGCGTGTATGTCTAAGTGTGTAGCCTCAAAAGAGAAGGCACAGGACAGTTTTCTCTCGAAAGGATATGTAAGAATACCACTTCATAAGGAAATACAGTTTTGCAGAGTAAAGATATATACGTACGCATTGGAAACTCTTTACAAGAAGAAATAACGCATAGTACAAAATTAGCTTGTATCTCCAAAACTACACGTTGTATCTCGAAAAGAATTGTTGTGGCGTGTACGTCTTAACATGTAGCATCTAAAGAGAACCAAAAGGAGAATTTTCTTTCGTCAAAATTTTTCAGAAAATCACGTTTTAAGGAAATCCCGCATCGTGCGAAATTATCTTGTTTTTCCTAAACAACACGTTGTAAGTCGAAAAGCTTTCATGTTGCGTGTATGTCTAAGTGTGTAGCCTCAAAAGAGAAGGCACAGGACAGTTTTCTCTCGAAAGGATATGGAAGAATACCACTTCATAAGGAAATACAGTTTTGCAGAGTAAAGACATATACGTACGCATTGGAAACTCTTTACGAGAAGAAATAACGCATAGTACAAAATTAGCTTGTATCTCCAAAACTACACGTTGTATCTCGAAAAGAATTGTTGTGGCGTGTACGTCTTAACATGTAGCATCTAAAGAGAACCAAAAGGAGAATTTTCTTTCGTCAAAATTTTTCAGAAAATCACGTTTTAAGGAAATCCCGCATCGTGCGAAATTATCTTGTTTTTCCTAAACAACACGTTGTAAGTCGAAAAGCTTTCATGTTGCGTGTATGTCTAAGTGTGTAGCCTCAAAAGAGAAGGCACAGGACAGTTTTCTCTCGAAAGGATATGGAAGAATACCACTTCATAAGGAAATACAGTTTTGCAGAGTAAAGACATATACGTACGCATTGGAAACTCTTTACGAGAAGAAATAACGCATAGTACAAAATTAGCTTGTATCTCCAAAACTACACGTTGTATCTCGAAAAGAATTGTTGTGGCGTGTACGTCTTAACATGTAGCATCTAAAGAGAACCAAAAGGAGAATTTTCTTTCGTCAAAATTTTTCACAAAATCACGTTTTAAGGAAATCCCGCATCGTGCGAAATTATCTTGTTTTTCCTAAACAACACGTTGTAAGTCGAAAAGCTTTCATGTTGCGTGTATGTCTAAGTGTGTAGCCTCAAAAGAGAAGGCACAGGACAGTTTTCTCTCGAAAGGATATGGAAGAATACCACTTCATAAGGAAATACAGTTTTGCAGAGTAAAGACATATACGTACGCATTGGAAACTCTTTACGAGAAGAAATAACGCATAGTACAAAATTAGCTTGTATCTCCAAAACTACACGTTGTATCTCGAAAAGAATTGTTGTGGCGTGTACGTCTTAACATGTAGCATCTAAAGAGAACCAAAAGGAGAATTTTCTTTCGTCAAAATTTTTCAGAAAATCACGTTTTAAGGAAATCTCGCATCGTGCGAAATTATCTTGTTTTTCCTAAACAACACGTTGTAAGTCGAAAAGCTTTCATGTTGCGTGTATGTCTAAGTGTGTAGCCCCAAAAGAGAAGGCACAGGACAGTTTTCTCTCGAAAGGATATGTAAGAATACCACTTCATAAGGAAATACAGTTTTGCAGAGTAAAGACATATACGTACGCATTGGAAACTCTTTACGAGAAGAAATAACGCATAGTACAAAATTAGCTTGTATCTCCAAAACTACACGTTGTATCTCGAAAAGAATTGTTGTGGCGTGTACGTCTTAACATGTAGCATCTAAAGAGAACCAAAAGGAGAATTTTCTTTCGTCAAAATTTTTCAGAAAATCACGTTTTAAGGAAACCCCGCATCGTGCGAAATTATCTTGTTTTTTCCTAAACAACACGTTGTAAGTCGAAAAGCTTTCATGTTGCGTGTATGTCTAAGTGTGTAGCCTCAAAAGAGAAGGCACAGGACAGTTTTCTCTCGAAAGGATATGTAAGAATACCACTTCATAAGGAAATACAGTTTTGCAGAGTAAAGACATATACGTACGCATTGGAAACTCTTTACGAGAAGAAATAACGCATAGTACAAAATTAGCTTGTATCTCCAAAACTACACGTTGTATCTCGAAAAGAATTGTTGTGGCGTGTACGTCTTAACATGTAGCATCTAAAGAGAACCAAAAGGAGAATTTTCTTTCGTCAAAATTTTTCAGAAAATCACGTTTTAAGGAAATCCCGCATCGTGCGAAATTATCTTGTTTTTCCTAAACAACACGTTGTAAGTCGAAAAGCTTTCATGTTGCGTGTATGTCTAAGTGTGTAGCCTCAAAAGAGAAGGCACAGGACAGTTTTCTCTCGAAAGGATATGTAAGAATACCACTTCATAAGGAAATACAGTTTTGCAGAGTAAAGACATATACGTACGCATTGGAAACTCTTTACGAGAAGAAATAACGCATAGTACAAAATTAGCTTGTATCTCCAAAACTACACGTTGTATCTCGAAAAGAATTGTTGTGGCGTGTACGTCTTAACATGTAGCATCTAAAGAGAACCAAAAGGAGAATTTTCTTTCGTCAAAATTTTTCAGAAAATCACGTTTTAAGGAAATCCCGCATCGTGCGAAATTATCTTGTTTTTCCTAAACAACACGTTGTAAGTCGAAAAGCTTTCATGTTGCGTGTATGTCTAAGTGTGTAGCCTCAAAAGAGAAGGCACAGGACAGTTTTCTCTCGAAAGGATATGGAAGAATACCACTTCATAAGGAAATACAGTTTTGCAGAGTAAAGACATATACGTACGCATTGGAAACTCTTTACGAGAAGAAATAACGCATAGTACAAAATTAGCTTGTATCTCCAAAACTACACGTTGTATCTCGAAAAGAATTGTTGTGGCGTGTACGTCTTAACATGTAGCATCTAAAGAGAACCAAAAGGAGAATTTTCTTTCGTCAAAATTTTTCAGAAAATCACGTTTTAAGGAAATCCCGCATCGTGCGAAATTATCTTGTTTTTCCTAAACAACACGTTGTAAGTCGAAAAGCTTTCATGTTGCGTGTATGTCTAAGTGTGTAGCCTCAAAAGAGAAGGCACAGGACAGTTTTCTCTCGAAAGGATATGTAAGAATACCACTTCATAAGGAAATACAGTTTTGCAGAGTAAAGACATATACGTACGCATTGGAAACTCTTTACGAGAAGAAATAACGCATAGTACAAAATTAGCTTGTATCTCCAAAACTACACGTTGTATCTCGAAAAGAATTGTTGTGGCGTGTACGTCTTAACATGTAGCATCTAAAGAGAACCAAAAGGAGAATTTTCTTTCGTCAAAATTTTTCACAAAATCACGTTTTAAGGAAATCCCGCATCGTGCGAAATTATCTTGTTTTTCCTAAACAACACGTTGTAAGTCGAAAAGCTTTCATGTTGCGTGTATGTCTAAGTGTGTAGCCTCAAAAGAGAAGGCACAGGACAGTTTTCTCTCGAAAGGATATGGAAGAATACCACTTCATAAGGAAATACAGTTTTGCAGAGTAAAGACATATACGTACGCATTGGAAACTCTTTACGAGAAGAAATAACGCATAGTACAAAATTAGCTTGTATCTCCAAAACTACACGTTGTATCTCGAAAAGAATTGTTGTGGCGTGTACGTCTTAACATGTAGCATCTAAAGAGAACCAAAAGGAGAATTTTCTTTCGTCAAAATTTTTCAGAAAATCACGTTTTAAGGAAATCTCGCATCGTGCGAAATTATCTTGTTTTTCCTAAACAACACGTTGTAAGTCGAAAAGCTTTCATGTTGCGTGTATGTCTAAGTGTGTAGCCCCAAAAGAGAAGGCACAGGGACAGTTTTCTCTCGAAAGGATATGTAAGAATACCACTTCATAAGGAAATACAGTTTTGCAGAGTAAAGACATATACGTACGCATTGGAAACTCTTTACGAGAAGAAATAACGCATAGTACAAAATTAGCTTGTATCTCCAAAACTACACGTTGTATCTCGAAAAGAATTGTTGTGGCGTGTACGTCTTAACATGTAGCATCTAAAGAGAACCAAAAGGAGAATTTTCTTTCGTCAAAATTTTTCACAAAATCACGTTTTAAGGAAATCCCGCATCGTGCGAAATTATCTTGTTTTTCCTAAACAACACGTTGTAAGTCGAAAAGCTTTCATGTTGCGTGTATGTCTAAGTGTGTAGCCTCAAAAGAGAAGGCACAGGACAGTTTTCTCTCGAAAGGATATGGAAGAATACCACTTCATAAGGAAATACAGTTTTGCAGAGTAAAGACATATACGTACGCATTGGAAACTCTTTACGAGAAGAAATAACGCATAGTACAAAATTAGCTTGTATCTCCAAAACTACACGTTGTATCTCGAAAAGAATTGTTGTGGCGTGTACGTCTTAACATGTAGCATCTAAAGAGAACCAAAGGAGAATTTTCTTTCGTCAAAATTTTTCAGAAAATCACGTTTTAAGGAAACCCCGCATCGTGCGAAATTATCTTGTTTTTCCTAAACAACACGTTGTAAGTCGAAAAGCTTTCATGTTGCGTGTATGTCTAAGTGTGTAGCCTCAAAAGAGAAGGCACAGGACAGTTTTCTCTCGAAAGGATATGTAAGAATACCACTTCATAAGGAAATACAGTTTTGCAGAGTAAAGACATATACGTACGCATTGGAAACTCTTTACGAGAAGAAATAACGCATAGTACAAAATTAGCTTGTATCTCCAAAACTACACGTTGTATCTCGAAAAGAATTGTTGTGGCGTGTACGTCTTAACATGTAGCATCTAAAGAGAACCAAAAGGAGAATTTTCTTTCGTCAAAATTTTTCACAAAATCACGTTTTAAGGAAATCCCGCATCGTGCGAAATTATCTTGTTTTTCCTAAACAACACGTTGTAAGTCGAAAAGCTTTCATGTTGCGTGTATGTCTAAGTGTGTAGCCTCAAAAGAGAAGGCACAGGACAGTTTTCTCTCGAAAGGATATGGAAGAATACCACTTCATAAGGAAATACAGTTTTGCAGAGTAAAGACATATACGTACGCATTGGAAACTCTTTACGAGAAGAAATAACGCATAGTAAAAAATTAGCTTGTATCTCCAAAACTACACGTTGTATCTCGAAAAGAATTGTTGTGGCGTGTACGTCTTAACATGTAGCATCTAAAGAGAACCAAAAGGAGAATTTTCTTTCGTCAAAATTTTTCAGAAAATCACGTTTTAAGGAAATCCCGCATCGTGCGAAATTATCTTGTTTTTCCTAAACAACACGTTGTAAGTCGAAAAGCTTTCATGTTGCGTGTATGTCTAAGTGTGTAGCCTCAAAAGAGAAGGCACAGGACAGTTTTCTCTCGAAAGGATATGTAAGAATACCACTTCATAAGGAAATACAGTTTTGCAGAGTAAAGACATATACGTACGCATTGGAAACTCTTTACGAGAAGAAATAACGCATAGTACAAAATTAGCTTGTATCTCCAAAACTACACGTTGTATCTCGAAAAGAATTGTTGTGGCGTGTACGTCTTAACATGTAGCATCTAAAGAGAACCAAAAGGAGAATTTTCTTTCGTCAAAATTTTTCAGAAAATCACGTTTTAAGGAAATCCCGCATCGTGCGATATTATCTTGTTTTTCCTAAACAACACGTTGTAAGTCGAAAAGCTTTCATGTTGCGTGTATGTCTAAGTGTGTAGCCTCAAAAGAGAAGGCACAGGACAGTTTTCTCTCGAAAGGATATGGAAGAATACCACTTCATAAGGAAATACAGTTTTGCAGAGTAAAGACATATACGTACGCATTGGAAACTCTTTACGAGAAGAAATAACGCATAGTACAAAATTAGCTTGTATCTCCAAAACAACACGTTGTATCTCGAAAAGAATTGTTGTGGCGTGTACGTCTTAACATGTAGCATCTAAAGAGAACCAAAAGGAGAATTTTCTTTCGTCAAAATTTTTCAGAAAATCACGTTTTAAGGAAATCCCGCATCGTGCGAAATTATCTTGTTTTTCCTAAACAACACGTTGTAAGTCGAAAAGCTTTCATGTTGCGTGTATGTCTAAGTGTGTAGCCTCAAAAGAGAAGGCACAGGACAGTTTTCTCTCGAAAGGATATGTAAGAATACCACTTCATAAGGAAATACAGTTTTGCAGAGTAAAGACATATACGTACGCATTGGAAACTCTTTACGAGAAGAAATAACGCATAGTACAAAATTAGCTTGTATCTCCAAAACTACACGTTGTATCTCGAAAAGAATTGTTGTGGCGTGTACGTCTTAACATGTAGCATCTAAAGAGAACCAAAAGGAGAATTTTCTTTCGTCAAAATTTTTCACAAAATCACGTTTTAAGGAAATCCCGCATCGTGCGAAATTATCTTGTTTTTCCTAAACAACACGTTGTAAGTCGAAAAGCTTTCATGTTGCGTGTATGTCTAAGTGTGTAGCCTCAAAAGAGAAGGCACAGGACAGTTTTCTCTCGAAAGGATATGGAAGAATACCACTTCATAAGGAAATACAGTTTTGCAGAGTAAAGACATATACGTACGCATTGGAAACTCTTTACGAGAAGAAATAACGCATAGTACAAAATTAGCTTGTATCTCCAAAACTACACGTTGTATCTCGAAAAGAATTGTTGTGGCGTGTACGTCTTAACATGTAGCATCTAAAGAGAACCAAAAGGAGAATTTTCTTTCGTCAAAATTTTTCAGAAAATCACGTTTTAAGGAAATCTCGCATCGTGCGAAATTATCTTGTTTTTCCTAAACAACACGTTGTAAGTCGAAAAGCTTTCATGTTGCGTGTATGTCTAAGTGTGTAGCCCCAAAAGAGAAGGCACAGGACAGTTTTCTCTCGAAAGGATATGTAAGAATACCACTTCATAAGGAAATACAGTTTTGCAGAGTAAAGACATATACGTACGCATTGGAAACTCTTTACGAGAAGAAATAACGCATAGTACAAAATTAGCTTGTATCTCCAAAACTACACGTTGTATCTCGAAAAGAATTGTTGTGGCGTGTACGTCTTAACATGTAGCATCTAAAGAGAACCAAAAGGAGAATTTTCTTTCGTCAAAATTTTTCACAAAATCACGTTTTAAGGAAATCCCGCATCGTGCGAAATTATCTTGTTTTTCCTAAACAACACGTTGTAAGTCGAAAAGCTTTCATGTTGCGTGTATGTCTAAGTGTGTAGCCTCAAAAGAGAAGGCACAGGACAGTTTTCTCTCGAAAGGATATGGAAGAATACCACTTCATAAGGAAATACAGTTTTGCAGAGTAAAGACATATACGTACGCATTGGAAACTCTTTACGAGAAGAAATAACGCATAGTACAAAATTAGCTTGTATCTCCAAAACTACACGTTGTATCTCGAAAAGAATTGTTGTGGCGTGTACGTCTTAACATGTAGCATCTAAAGAGAACCAAAAGGAGAATTTTCTTTCGTCAAAATTTTTCAGAAAATCACGTTTTAAGGAAACCCCGCATCGTGCGAAATTATCTTGTTTTTCCTAAACAACACGTTGTAAGTCGAAAAGCTTTCATGTTGCGTGTATGTCTAAGTGTGTAGCCTCAAAAGAGAAGGCACAGGACAGTTTTCTCTCGAAAGGATATGTAAGAATACCACTTCATAAGGAAATACAGTTTTGCAGAGTAAAGACATATACGTACGCATTGGAAACTCTTTACGAGAAGAAATAACGCATAGTACAAAATTAGCTTGTATCTCCAAAACTACACGTTGTATCTCGAAAAGAATTGTTGTGGCGTGTACGTCTTAACATGTAGCATCTAAAGAGAACCAAAAGGAGAATTTTCTTTCGTCAAAATTTTTCACAAAATCACGTTTTAAGGAAATCCCGCATCGTGCGAAATTATCTTGTTTTTCCTAAACAACACGTTGTAAGTCGAAAAGCTTTGATGTTGCGTGTATGTCTAAGTGTGTAGCCTCAAAAGAGAAGGCACAGGACAGTTTTCTCTCGAAAGGATATGGAAGAATACCACTTCATAAGGAAATACAGTTTTGCAGAGTAAAGACATATACGTACGCATTGGAAACTCTTTACGAGAAGAAATAACGCATAGTAAAAAATTAGCTTGTATCTCCAAAACTACACGTTGTATCTCGAAAAGAATTGTTGTGGCGTGTACGTCTTAACATGTAGCATCTAAAGAGAACCAAAAGGAGAATTTTCTTTCGTCAAAATTTTTCAGAAAATCACGTTTTAAGGAAATCCCGCATCGTGCGAAATTATCTTGTTTTTCCTAAACAACACGTTGTAAGTCGAAAAGCTTTCATGTTGCGTGTATGTCTAAGTGTGTAGCCTCAAAAGAGAAGGCACAGGACAGTTTTCTCTCGAAAGGATATGTAAGAATACCACTTCATAAGGAAATACAGTTTTGCAGAGTAAAGACATATACGTACGCATTGGAAACTCTTTACGAGAAGAAATAACGCATAGTACAAAATTAGCTTGTATCTCCAAAACTACACGTTGTATCTCGAAAAGAATTGTTGTGGCGTGTACGTCTTAACATGTAGCATCTAAAGAGAACCAAAAGGAGAATTTTCTTTCGTCAAAATTTTTCAGAAAATCACGTTTTAAGGAAATCCCGCATCGTGCGATATTATCTTGTTTTTCCTAAACAACACGTTGTAAGTCGAAAAGCTTTCATGTTGCGTGTATGTCTAAGTGTGTAGCCTCAAAAGAGAAGGCACAGGACAGTTTTCTCTCGAAAGGATATGGAAGAATACCACTTCATAAGGAAATACAGTTTTGCAGAGTAAAGACATATACGTACGCATTGGAAACTCTTTACGAGAAGAAATAACGCATAGTACAAAATTAGCTTGTATCTCCAAAACAACACGTTGTATCTCGAAAAGAATTGTTGTGGCGTGTACGTCTTAACATGTAGCATCTAAAGAGAACCAAAAGGAGAATTTTCTTTCGTCAAAATTTTTCAGAAAATAACGTTTTAAGGAAATCCCGCATCGTGCGAAATTATCTTGTTTTTCCTAAACAACACGTTGTAAGTCGAAAAGCTTTCATGTTGCATGTATGTCTAAGTGTGTAGCGTCAAAAGGGAAGGCACAGGACAGTTTTCTCTCGAAAGGATATGGAAGAATACCACTTCATAAGGAAATACAGTTTTGCAGAGTAAAGACATATACGTACGCATTGGAAACTCTTTACGAGAAGAAATAACGCATAGTACAAAATTAGCTTGTATCTCCAAAACTACACGTTGTATCTCGAAAAGAATTGTTGTGGCGTGTACGTCTTAAGATGTAGCATCTAAAGAGAACCAAAAGGAGAATTTTCTTTCGTCAAAATTTTTCAGAAAATCACGTTTTAAGGAAACCCCGCATCGTGCGAAATTATCTTGTTTTTCCTAAACAACACGTTGTAAGTCGAAAAGCTTTCATGTTGCGTGTATGTCTAAGTGTGTAGCCTCAAAAGAGAAGGCACAGGACAGTTTTCTCTCGAAAGGATATGGAAGAATACCACTTCATAAGGAAATACAGTTTTGCAGAGTAAAGACATATACGTACGCATTGGAAACTCTTTACGAGAAGAAATAACGCATAGTACAAAATTAGCTTGTATCTCCAAAACTACACGTTGTATCTCGAAAAGAATTGTTGTGGCGTGTACGTCTTAACATGTAGCATCTAAAGAGAACCAAAAGGAGAATTTTCTTTCGTCAAAATTTTTCACAAAATCACGTTTTAAGGAAATCCCGCATCGTGCGAAATTATCTTGTTTTTCCTAAACAACACGTTGTAAGTCGAAAAGCTTTCATGTTGCGTGTATGTCTAAGTGTGTAGCCTCAAAAGAGAAGGCACAGGACAGTTTTCTCTCGAAAGGATATGGAAGAATACCACTTCATAAGGAAATACAGTTTTGCAGAGTAAAGACATATACGTACGCATTGGAAACTCTTTACGAGAAGAAATAACGCATAGTACAAAATTAGCTTGTATCTCCAAAACTACACGTTGTATCTCGAAAAGAATTGTTGTGGCGTGTACGTCTTAACATGTAGCATCTAAAGAGAACCAAAAGGAGAATTTTCTTTCGTCAAAATTTTTCAGAAAATCACGTTTTAAGGAAACCCCGCATCGTGCGAAATTATCTTGTTTTTCCTAAACAACACGTTGTAAGTCGAAAAGCTTTCATGTTGCGTGTATGTCTAAGTGTGTAGCCTCAAAAGAGAAGGCACAGGACAGTTTTCTCTCGAAAGGATATGTAAGAATACCACTTCATAAGGAAATACAGTTTTGCAGAGTAAAGACATATACGTACGCATTGGAAACTCTTTACGAGAAGAAATAACGCATAGTACAAAATTAGCTTGTATCTCCAAAACTACACGTTGTATCTCGAAAAGAATTGTTGTGGCGTGTACGTCTTAACATGTAGCATCTAAAGAGAACCAAAAGGAGAATTTTCTTTCGTCAAAATTTTTCAGAAAATCACGTTTTAAGGAAATCCCGCATCCTGCGAAATTATCTTGTTTTTCCTAAACAACACGTTGTAAGTCGAAAAGCTTTCATGTTGCGTGTATGTCTAAGTGTGTAGCCTCAAAAGAGAAGGCACAGGACAGTTTTCTCTCGAAAGGATATGGAAGAATACCACTTCATAAGGAAATACAGTTTTGCAGAGTAAAGACATATACGTACGCATTGGAAACTCTTTACGAGAAGAAATAACGCATAGTACAAAATTAGCTTGTATCTCCAAAACTACACGTTGTATCTCGAAAAGAATTGTTGTGGCGTGTACGTCTTAACATGTAGCATCTAAAGAGAACCAAAAGGAGAATTTTCTTTCGTCAAAATTTTTCAGAAAATCACGTTTTAAGGAAATCCCGCATCCTGCGAAATTATCTTGTTTTTCCTAAACAACACGTTGTAAGTCGAAAAGCTTTCATGTTGCGTGTATGTCTAAGTTGTAGCCTCAAAAGAGAAGGCACAGGACAGTTTTCTCTCGAAAGGATATGGAAGAATACCACTTCATAAGGAAATACAGTTTTGCAGAGTAAAGACATATACGTACGCATTGGAAACTCTTTACGAGAAGAAATAACGCATAGTACAAAATAGCTTGTATCTCCAAAACTACACGTTGTATCTCGAAAAGAATTGTTGTGGCGTGTACGTCTTAACATGTAGCATCTAAAGAGAACCAAAAGGAGAATTTTCTTTCGTCAAAATTTTTCAGAAAATCACGTTTTAAGGAAATCCCGCATCGTGCGAAATTATCTTGTTTTTCCTAAACAACACGTTGTAAGTCGAAAAGCTTTCATGTTGCGTGTATGTCTAAGTGTGTAGCCTCAAAAGAGAAGGCACAGGACAGTTTTCTCTCGAAAGGATATGGAAGAATACCACTTCATAAGGAAATACAGTTTTGCAGAGTAAAGACATATACGTACGCATTGGAAACTCTTTACGAGAAGAAATAACGCATAGTACAAAATTAGCTTGTATCTCCAAAACTACACGTTGTATCTCGAAAAGAATTGTTGTGGCGTGTACGTCTTAACATGTAGCATCTAAAGAGAACCAAAAGGAGAATTTTCTTTCGTCAAAATTTTTCAGAAAATCACGTTTTAAGGAAATCTCGCATCGTGCGAAATTATCTTGTTTTTCCTAAACAACACGTTGTAAGTCGAAAAGCTTTCATGTTGCGTGTATGTCTAAGTGTGTAGCCTCAAAAGAGAAGGCACAGGACAGTTTTCTCTCGAAAGGATATGGAAGAATACCACTTCATAAGGAAATACAGTTTTGCAGAGTAAAGACATATACATACGCATTGGAAACTCTTTACGAGAAGAAATAACGCATAGTACAAAATTAGCTTGTATCTCCAAAACTACACGTTGTATCTCGAAAAGAATTGTTGTGGCGTGTACGTCTTAACATGTAGCATCTAAAGAGAACCAAAAGGAGAATTTTCTTTCGTCAAAATTTTTCAGAAAATCACGTTTTAAGGAAATCCCGCATCCTGCGAAATTATCTTGTTTTTCCTAAACAACACGTTGTAAGTCGAAAAGCTTTCATGTTGCGTGTATGTCTAAGTGTGTAGCCTCAAAAGAGAAGGCACAGGACAGTTTTCTCTCGAAAGGATATGGAAGAATACCACTTCATAAGGAAATACAGTTTTGCAGAGTAAAGACATATACGTACGCATTGGAAACTCTTTACGAGAAGAAATAACGCATAGTACAAAATTAGCTTGTATCTCCAAAACTACACGTTGTATCTCGAAAAGAATTGTTGTGGCGTGTACGTCTTAACATGTAGCATCTAAAGAGAACCAAAAGGAGAATTTTCTTTCGTCAAAATTTTTCAGAAAATCACGTTTTAAGGAAATCCCGCATCCTGCGAAATTATCTTGTTTTTCCTAAACAACACGTTGTAAGTCGAAAAGCTTTCATGTTGCGTGTATGTCTAAGTGTGTAGCCTCAAAAGAGAAGGCACAGGACAGTTTTCTCTCGAAAGGATATGTAAGAATACCACTTCATAAGGAAATACAGTTTTGCAGAGTAAAGACATATACGTACGCATTGGAAACTCTTTACGAGAAGAAATAACGCATAGTACAAAATTAGCTTGTATCTCCAAAACTACACGTTGTATCTCGAAAAGAATTGTTGTGGCGTGTACGTCTTAACATGTAGCATCTAAAGAGAACCAAAAGGAGAATTTTCTTTCGTCAAAATTTTTCAGAAAATCACGTTTTAAGGAAATCCCGCATCGTGCGAAATTATCTTGTTTTTCCTAAACAACACGTTGTAAGTCGAAAAGCTTTCATGTTGCGTGTATGTCTAAGTGTGTAGCCTCAAAAGAGAAGGCACAGGACAGTTTTCTCTCGAAAGGATATGGAAGAATACCACTTCATAAGGAAATACAGTTTTGCAGAGTAAAGACATATACGTACGCATTGGAAACTCTTTAGGAGAAGAAATAACGCATAGTACAAAATTAGCTTGTATCTCCAAAACTACACGTTGTATCTCGAAAAGAATTGTTGTGGCGTGTACGTCTTAACATGTAGCATCTAAAGAGAACCAAAAGGAGAATTTTCTTTCGTCAAAATTTTTCAGAAAATCACGTTTTAAGGAAATCCCGCATCGTGCGAAATTATCTTGTTTTTCCTAAACAACACGTTGTAAGTCGAAAAGCTTTCATGTTGCGTGTATGTCTAAGTGTGTAGCCTCAAAAGAGAAGGCACAGGACAGTTTTCTCTCGAAAGGATATGGAAGAATACCACTTCATAAGGAAATACAGTTTTGCAGAGTAAAGACATATACGTACGCATTGGAAACTCTTTACGAGAAGAAATAACGCATAGTACAAAATTAGCTTGTATCTCCAAAACTACACGTTGTATCTCGAAAAGAATTGTTGTGGCGTGTACGTCTTAACATGTAGCATCTAAAGAGAACCAAAAGGAGAATTTTCTTTCGTCAAAATTTTTCAGAAAATCACGTTTTAAGGAAATCCCGCATCGTGAGAAATTATCTTGTTTTTCCTAAACAACACGTTGTAAGTCGAAAAGCTTTCATGTTGCGTGTATGTCTAAGTGTGTAGCCTCAAAAGAGAAGGCACAGGACAGTTTTCTCTCGAAAGGATATGGAAGAATACCACTTCATAAGGAAATACAGTTTTGCAGAGTAAAGACATATACGTACGCATTGGAAACTCTTTACGAGAAGAAATAACGCATAGTACAAAATTAGCTTGTATCTCCAAAACTACACGTTGTATCTCGAAAAGAATTGTTGTGGCGTGTATGTCTTAACATGTAGCATCTAAAGAGAACCAAAAGGAGAATTTTCTTTCGTCAAAATTTTTCAGAAAATCACGTTTTAAGGAAATCCCGCATCGTGCGAAATTATCTTGTTTTTCCTAAACAACACGTTGTAAGTCGAAAAGCTTTCATGTTGCGTGTATGTCTAAGTGTGTAGCCTCAAAAGAGAAGGCACAGGACAGTTTTCTCTCGAAAGGATATGTAAGAATACCACTTCATAAGGAAATACAGTTTTGCAGAGTAAAGACATATACGTACGCATTGGAAACTCTTTACGAGAAGAAATAACGCATAGTACAAAATTAGCTTGTATCTCCAAAACTACACGTTGTATCTCGAAAAGAATTGTTGTGGCGTGTACGTCTTAACATGTAGCATCTAAAGAGAACCAAAAGGAGAATTTTCTTTCGTCAAAATTTTTCAGAAAATCACGTTTTAAGGAAATCCCGCATCGTGCGAAATTATCTTGTTTTTCCTAAACAACACGTTGTAAGTCGAAAAGCTTTCATGTTGCGTGTATGTCTAAGTGTGTAGCCTCAAAAGAGAAGGCACAGGACAGTTTTCTCTCGAAAGGATATGTAAGAATACCACTTCATAAGGAAATACAGTTTTGCAGAGTAAAGACATATACGTACGCATTGGAAACTCTTTACGAGAAGAAATAACGCATAGTACAAAATTAGCTTGTATCTCCAAAACTACACGTTGTATCTCGAAAAGAATTGTTGTGGCGTGTACGTCTTAACATGTAGCATCTAAAGAGAACCAAAAGGAGAATTTTCTTTCGTCAAAATTTTTCAGAAAATCACGTTTTAAGGAAATCCCGCATCGTGCGAAATTATCTTGTTTTTCCTAAACAACACGTTGTAAGTCGAAAAGCTTTCATGTTGCGTGTATGTCTAAGTGTGTAGCCTCAAAAGAGAAGGCACAGGACAGTTTTCTCTCAAAAGGATTTGTAAGAATACCACTTCATAAGGAAATACAGTTTTGCAGAGTAAAGACATATACGTACGCATTGGAAACTCTTTACGAGAAGAAATAACGCATAGTACAAAATTAGCTTGTATCTCCAAAACTACACGTTGTATCTCGAAAAGAATTGTTGTGGCGTGTACGTCTTAACATGTAGCATCTAAAGAGAACCAAAAGGAGAATTTTCTTTCGTCAAAATTTTTCAGAAAATCACGTTTTAAGGAAATCCCGCATCGTGCGAAATTATCTTGTTTTTCCTAAACAACACGTTGTAAGTCGAAAAGCTTTCATGTTGCGTGTATGTCTAAGTGTGTAGCCTCAAAAGAGAAGGCACAGGACAGTTTTCTCTCGAAAGGATATGTAAGAATACCACTTCATAAGGAAATACAGTTTTGCAGAGTAAAGACATATACGTACGCATTGGAAACTCTTTACGAGAAGAAATAACGCATAGTACAAAATTAGCTTGTATCTCCAAAACTACACGTTGTATCTCGAAAAGAATTGTTGTGGCGTGTACGTCTTAACATGTAGCATCTAAAGAGAACCAAAAGGAGAATTTTCTTTCGTCAAAATTTTTCAGAAAATCACGTTTTAAGGAAATCCCGCATCGTGCGAAATTATCTTGTTTTTCCTAAACAACACGTTGTAAGTCGAAAAGCTTTCATGTTGCGTGTATGTCTAAGTGTGTAGCCTCAAAAGAGAAGGCACAGGACAGTTTTCTCTCGAAAGGATATGGAAGAATACCACTTCATAAGGAAATACAGTTTTGCAGAGTAAAGACATACGTACGCATTGGAAACTCTTTACGAGAAGAAATAACGCATAGTACAAAATTAGCTTGTATCTCCAAAACTACACGTTGTATCTCGAAAAGAATTGTTGTGGCGTGTACGTCTTAACATGTAGCATCTAAAGAGAACCAAAAGGAGAATTTTCTTTCGTCAAAATTTTTCAGAAAATCACGTTTTAAGGAAATCCCGCATCGTGCGAAATTACCTTTTTTTTCCTAAACAACACGTTGTAAGTCGAAAAGCTTTCATGTTGCGTGTATGTCTAAGTGTGTAGCCTCAAAAGAGAAGGCACAGGACAGTTTTCTCTCGAAAGGATATGTAAGAATACCACTTCATAAGGAAATACAGTTTTGCAGAGTAAAGACATATACGTACGCATTGGAAACTCTTTACGAGAAGAAATAAGGCATAGTACAAAATTAGCTTGTATCTCCAAAACTACACGTTGTATCTCGAAAAGAATTGTTGTGGCGTGTACGTCTTAACATGTAGCATCTAAAGAGAACCAAAAGGAGAATTTTCTTTCGTCAAAATTTTTCAGAAAATCACGTTTTAAGGAAATCCCGCATCCTGCGAAATTATCTTGTTTTTCCTAAACAACACGTTGTAAGTCGAAAAGCTTTCATGTTGCGTGTATGTCTAAGTGTGTAGCCTCAAAAGAGAAGGCACAGGACAGTTTTCTCTCGAAAGGATATGTAAGAATACCACTTCATAAGGAAATACAGTTTTGCAGAGTAAAGACATATACGTACGCATTGGAAACTCTTTACGAGAAGAAATAACGCATAGTACAAAATTAGCTTGTATCTCCAAAACTACACGTTGTATCTCGAAAAGAATTGTTGTGGCGTGTACGTCTTAACATGTAGCATCTAAAGAGAACCAAAAGGAGAATTTTCTTTCGTCAAAATTTTTCAGAAAATCACGTTTTAAGGAAATCCCGCATCGTGCGAAATTATCTTGTTTTTCCTAAACAACACGTTGTAAGTCGAAAAGCTTTCATGTTGCGTGTATGTCTAAGTGTGTAGCCTCAAAAGAGAAGGCACAGGACAGTTTTCTCTCGAAAGGATTTGTAAGAATACCACTTCATAAGGAAATACAGTTTTGCAGAGTAAAGACATATACGTACGCATTGGAAACTCTTTACGAGAAGAAATAACGCATAGTACAAAATTAGCTTGTATCTCCAAAACTACACGTTGTATCTCGAAAAGAATTGTTGTGGCGTGTACGTCTTAACATGTAGCATCTAAAGAGAACCAAAAGGAGAATTTTCTTTCGTCAAAATTTTTCAGAAAATCACGTTTTAAGGAAATCCCGCATCGTGCGAAATTATCTTGTTTTTCCTAAACAACACGTTGTAAGTCGAAAAGCTTTCATGTTGCGTGTATGTCTAAGTGTGTAGCCTCAAAAGAGAAGGCACAGGACAGTTTTCTCTCGAAAGGATATGTAAGAATACCACTTCATAAGGAAATACAGTTTTGCAGAGTAAAGACATATACATACGCATTGGAAACTCTTTACGAGAAGAAATAACGCATAGTACAAAATTAGCTTGTATCTCCAAAACTACACGTTGTATCTCGAAAAGAATTGTTGTGGCGTGTACGTCTTAACATGTAGCATCTAAAGAGAACCAAAAGGAGAATTTTCTTTCGTCAAAATTTTTCAGAAAATCACGTTTTAAGGAAATCCCGCATCGTGCGAAATTATCTTGTTTTTCCTAAACAACACGTTGTAAGTCGAAAAGCTTTCATGTTGCGTGTATGTCTAAGTGTGTAGCCTCAAAAGAGAAGGCACAGGACAGTTTTCTCTCGAAAGGATATGGAAGAATACCACTTCATAAGGAAATACAGTTTTGCAGAGTAAAGACATACGTACGCATTGGAAACTCTTTACGAGAAGAAATAACGCATAGTACAAAATTAGCTTGTATCTCCAAAACTACACGTTGTATCTCGAAAAGAATTGTTGTGGCGTGTACGTCTTAACATGTAGCATCTAAAGAGAACCAAAAGGAGAATTTTCTTTCGTCAAAATTTTTCAGAAAATCACGTTTTAAGGAAATCCCGCATCGTGCGAAATTACCTTGTTTTTCCTAAACAACACGTTGTAAGTCGAAAAGCTTTCATGTTGCGTGTATGTCTAAGTGTGTAGCCTCAAAAGAGAAGGCACAGGACAGTTTTCTCTCCAAAGGATATGTAAGAATACCACTTCATAAGGAAATACAGTTTTGCAGAGTAAAGACATACGTACGCATTGGAAACTCTTTACGAGAAGAAATAACGCATAGTACAAAATTAGCTTGTATCTCCAAAACTACACGTTGTATCTCGAAAAGAATTGTTGTGGCGTGTACGTCTTAACATGTAGCATCTAAAGAGAACCAAAAGGAGAATTTTCTTTCGTCAAAATTTTTCAGAAAATCACGTTTTAAGGAAATCCCGCATCGTGCGAAATTACCTTGTTTTTCCTAAACAACACGTTGTAAGTCGAAAAGCTTTCATGTTGCGTGTATGTCTAAGTGTGTAGCCTCAAAAGAGAAGGCACAGGACAGTTTTCTCTCGAAAGGATATGGAAGAATACCACTTCATAAGGAAATACAGTTTTGCAGAGTAAAGACATACGTACGCATTGGAAACTCTTTACGAGAAGAAATAACGCATAGTACAAAATTAGCTTGTATCTCCAAAACTACACGTTGTATCTCGAAAAGAATTGTTGTGGCGTGTACGTCTTAACATGTAGCATCTAAAGAGAACCAAAAGGAGAATTTTCTTTCGTCAAAATTTTTCAGAAAATCACGTTTTAAGGAAATCCCGCATCGTGCGAAATTATCTTGTTTTTCCTAAACAACACGTTGTAAGTCGAAAAGCTTTCATGTTGCGTGTATGTCTAAGTGTGTAGCCTCAAAAGAGAAGGCACAGGACAGTTTTCTCTCGAAAGGATATGTAAGAATACCACTTCATAAGGAAATACAGTTTTGCAGAGTAAAGACATATACGTACGCATTGGAAACTCTTTACGAGAAGAAATAACGCATAGTACAAAATTAGCTTGTATCTCCAAAACTACACGTTGTATCTCGAAAAGAATTGTTGTGGCGTGTACGTCTTAACATGTAGCATCTAAAGAGAACCAAAAGGAGAATTTTCTTTCGTCAAAATTTTTCAGAAAATCACGTTTTAAGGAAATCCCGCATCGTGCGAAATTATCTTGTTTTTCCTAAACAACACGTTGTAAGTCGAAAAGCTTTCATGTTGCGTGTATGTCTAAGTGTGTAGCCTCAAAAGAGAAGGCACAGGACAGTTTTCTCTCGAAAGGATATGGAAGAATACCACTTCATAAGGAAATACAGTTTTGCAGAGTAAAGACATACGTACGCATTGGAAACTCTTTACGAGAAGAAATAACGCATAGTACAAAATTAGCTTGTATCTCCAAAACTACACGTTGTATCTCGAAAAGAATTGTTGTGGCGTGTACGTCTTAACATGTAGCATCTAAAGAGAACCAAAAGGAGAATTTTCTTTCGTCAAAATTTTTCAGAAAATCACGTTTTAAGGAAATCCCGCATCGTGCGAAATTATCTTGTTTTTCCTAAACAACACGTTGTAAGTCGAAAAGCTTTCATGTTGCGTGTATGTCTAAGTGTGTAGCCTCAAAAGAGAAGGCACAGGACAGTTTTCTCTCGAAAGGATTTGTAAGAATACCACTTCATAAGGAAATACAGTTTTGCAGAGTAAAGACATATACGTACGCATTGGAAACTCTTTACGAGAAGAAATAACGCATAGTACAAAATTAGCTTGTATCTCCAAAACTACACGTTGTATCTCGAAAAGAATTGTTGTGGCGTGTACGTCTTAACATGTAGCATCTAAAGAGAACCAAAAGGAGAATTTTCTTTCGTCAAAATTTTTCAGAAAATCACGTTTTAAGGAAATCCCGCATCGTGCGAAATTATCTTGTTTTTCCTAAACAACACGTTGTAAGTCGAAAAGCTTTCATGTTGCGTGTATGTCTAAGTGTGTAGCCTCAAAAGAGAAGGCACAGGACAGTTTTCTCTCGAAAGGATATGGAAGAATACCACTTCATAAGGAAATACAGTTTTGCAGAGTAAAGACATACGTACGCATTGGAAACTCTTTACGAGAAGAAATAACGCATAGTACAAAATTAGCTTGTATCTCCAAAACTACACGTTGTATCTCGAAAAGAATTGTTGTGGCGTGTACGTCTTAACATGTAGCATCTAAAGAGAACCAAAAGGAGAATTTTCTTTCGTCAAAATTTTTCAGAAAATCACGTTTTAAGGAAATCCCGCATCGTGCGAAATTACCTTGTTTTTCCTAAACAACACGTTGTAAGTCGAAAAGCTTTCATGTTGCGTGTATGTCTAAGTGTGTAGCCTCAAAAGAGAAGGCACAGGACAGTTTTCTCTCCAAAGGATATGTAAGAATACCACTTCATAAGGAAATACAGTTTTGCAGAGTAAAGACATACGTACGCATTGGAAACTCTTTACGAGAAGAAATAACGCATAGTACAAAATTAGCTTGTATCTCCAAAACTACACGTTGTATCTCGAAAAGAATTGTTGTGGCGTGTACGTCTTAACATGTAGCATCTAAAGAGAACCAAAAGGAGAATTTTCTTTCGTCAAAATTTTTCAGAAAATCACGTTTTAAGGAAATCCCGCATCGTGCGAAATTACCTTGTTTTTCCTAAACAACACGTTGTAAGTCGAAAAGCTTTCATGTTGCGTGTATGTCTAAGTGTGTAGCCTCAAAAGAGAAGGCACAGGACAGTTTTCTCTCCAAAGGATATGTAAGAATACCACTTCATAAGGAAATACAGTTTTGCAGAGTAAAGACATATACGTACGCATTGGAAACTCTTTACGAGAAGAAATAACGCATAGTACAAAATTAGCTTGTATCTCCAAAACTACACGTTGTATCTCGAAAAGAATTGTTGTGGCGTGTACGTCTTAACATGTAGCATCTAAGGAGAACCAAAAGGAGAATTTTCTTTCGTCAAAATTTTTCAGAAAATCACGTTTTAAGGAAATCCCGCATCGTGCGAAATTATCTTGTTTTTCCTAAACAACATGTTGTAAGTCGAAAAGCTTTCATGTTGCGTGTATGTCTAAGTGTGTAGCCTCAAAAGAGAAGGCACAGGACAGTTTTCTCTCGAAAGGATATGGAAGAATACCACTTCATAAGGAAATACAGTTTTGCAGAGTAAAGACATATACGTACGCATTGGAAACTCTTTACGAGAAGAAATAACGCATAGTACAAAATTAGCTTGTATCTCCAAAACTACACGTTGTATCTCGAAAAGAATTGTTGTGGCGTGTACGTCTTAACATGTAGCATCTAAAGAGAACCAAAAGGAGAATTTTCTTTCGTCAAAATTTTTCAGAAAATCACGTTTTAAGGAAATCCCGCATCGTGCGAAATTATCTTGTTTTTCCTAAACAACACGTTGTAAGTCGAAAAGCTTTCATGTTGCGTGTATGTCTAAGTGTGTAGCCTCAAAAGAGAAGGCACAGGACAGTTTTCTCTCGAGAGGATATGGAAGAATACCACTTCATAAGGAAATACAGTTTTGCAGAGTAAAGACATATACGTACGCATTGGAAACTCTTTACGAGAAGAAATAACGCATAGTACAAAATTAGCTTGTATCTCCAAAACTACACGTTGTATCTCGAAAAGAATTGTTGTGGCGTGTACGTCTTAACATGTAGCATCTAAAGAGAACCAAAAGGAGAATTTTCTTTCGTCAAAATTTTTCAGAAAATCACGTATTAAGGAAATCCCGCATCGTGCGAAATTATCTTGTTTTTCCTAAACAACACGTTGTAAGTCGAAAAGCTTTCATGTTGCGTGTATGTCTAAGTGTGTAGCCTCAAAAGAGAAGGCACAGGACAGTTTTCTCTCCAAAGGATATGTAAGAATACCACTTCATGAGGAAATACAGTTTTGCAGAGTAAAGACCTCTACGTACGCATTGGAAACTCTTTACGAGAAGAAATAACGCATAGTACAAAATTAGCTTGTATCTCCAAAACTACACGTTGTATCTCGAAAAGAATTGTTGTGGCGTGTACGTCTTAACATGTAGCATCTAAAGAGAACCAAAAGGAGAATTTTCTTTCGTCAAAATTTTTCAGAAAATCACGTTTTAAGGAAATCCCGCATCGTGCGAAATTATCTTGTTTTTCCTAAACAACACGTTGTAAGTCGAAAAGCTTTCATGTTGCGTGTATGTCTAAGTGTGTAGCCTCAAAAGAGAAGGCACAGGACAGTTTTCTCTCGAAAGGATATGGAAGAATACCACTTCATAAGGAAATACAGTTTTGCAGAGTAAAGACATATACGTACGCATTGGAAACTCTTTACGAGAAGAAATAACGCATAGTACAAAATTAGCTTGTATCTCCAAAACTACACGTTGTATCTCGAAAAGAATTGTTGTGGCGTGTACGTCTTAACATGTAGCATCTAAAGAGAACCAAAAGGAGAATTTTCTTTCGTCAAAATTTTTCAGAAAATCACGTTTTAAGGAAATCCCGCATCGTGCGAAATTATCTTGTTTTTCCTAAACAACACGTTGTAAGTCGAAAAGCTTTCATGTTGCGTGTATGTCTAAGTGTGTAGCCTCAAAAGAGAAGGCACAGGACAGTTTTCTCTCGAAAGGATATGGAAGAATACCACTTCATAAGGAAATACAGTTTTGCAGAGTAAAGACATATACGTACGCATTGGAAACTCTTTACGAGAAGAAATAACGCATAGTACAAAATTAGCTTGTATCTCCAAAACTACACGTTGTATCTCGAAAAGAATTGTTGTGGCGTGTACGTCTTAACATGTAGCATCTAAAGAGAACCAAAAGGAGAATTTTCGTTCGTCAAAATTTTTCAGAAAATCACGTTTTAAGGAAATCCTGCATCGTGCGAAATTATCTTGTTTTTCCTAAACAACACGTTGTAAGTCGAAAAGCTTTCATGTTGCGTGTATGTCTAAGTGTGTAGCCTCAAAAGAGAAGGCACAGGACAGTTTTCTCTCCAAAGGATATGTAAGAATACCACTTCATGAGGAAATACAGTTTTGCAGAGTAAAGACCTATACGTACGCATTGGAAACTCTTTACGAGAAGAAATAACGCATAGTACAAAATTAGCTTGTATCTCCAAAACTACACGTTGTATCTCGAAAAGAATTGTTGTGGCGTGTACGTCTTAACATGTAGCATCTAAAGAGAACCAAAAGGAGAATTTTCTTTCGTCAAAATTTTTCAGAAAATCACGTTTTAAGGAAATCCCGCATCGTGCGAAATTATCTTGTTTTTCCTAAACAACACGTTGTAAGTCGAAAAGCTTTCATGTTGCGTGTATGTCTAAGTGTGTAGCCTCAAAAGAGAAGGCACAGGACAGTTTTCTCTCGAAAGGATATGGAAGAATACCACTTCATAAGGAAATACAGTTTTGCAGAGTAAAGACATATACGTACGCATTGGAAACTCTTTACGAGAAGAAATAACGCATAGTACAAAATTAGCTTGTATCTCCAAAACTACACGTTGTATCTCGAAAAGAATTGTTGTGGCGTGTACGTCTTAACATGTAGCATCTAAAGAGAACCAAAAGGAGAATTTTCTTTCGTCAAAATTTTTCAGAAAATCACGTTTTAAGGAAATCCCGCATCGTGCGAAATTATCTTGTTTTTCCTAAACAACACGTTGTAAGTCGAAAAGCTTTCATGTTGCGTGTATGTCTAAGTGTGTAGCCTCAAAAGAGAAGGCACAGGACAGTTTTCTCTCGAAAGGATATGGAAGAATACCACTTCATAAGGAAATACAGTTTTGCAGAGTAAAGACATATACGTACGCATTGGAAACTCTTTACGAGAAGAAATAACGCATAGTACAAAATTAGCTTGTATCTCCAAAACTACACGTTGTATCTCGAAAAGAATTGTTGTGGCGTGTACGTCTTAACATGTAGCATCTAAAGAGAACCAAAAGGAGAATTTTCTTTCGTCAAAATTTTTCAGAAAATCACGTTTTAAGGAAATCCCGCATCGTGCGAAATTATCTTGTTTTTCCTAAACAACACGTTGTAAGTCGAAAAGCTTTCATGTTGCGTGTATGTCTAAGTGTGTAGCCTCAAAAGAGAAGGCACAGGACAGTTTTCTCTCGAAAGGATATGGAAGAATACCACTTCATAAGGAAATACAGTTTTGCAGAGTAAAGACATATACG
Organism: Apodemus sylvaticus; assembly: GCF_947179515.1. Classification (NCBI taxonomy): domain Eukaryota; kingdom Metazoa; phylum Chordata; class Mammalia; order Rodentia; family Muridae; genus Apodemus; species Apodemus sylvaticus. The sequence goes on along the minus strand of NW_026263067.1, from coordinate 54,714 downwards.
TACGCATTGGAAACTCTTTACGAGAAGAAATAACGCATAGTACAAAATTAGCTTGTATCTCCAAAACTACACGTTGTATCTCGAAAAGAATTGTTGTGGCGTGTACGTCTTAACATGTAGCATCTAAAGAGAACCAAAAGGAGAATTTTCGTTCGTCAAAATTTTTCAGAAAATCACGTTTTAAGGAAATCCTGCATCGTGCGAAATTATCTTGTTTTTCCTAAACAACACGTTGTAAGTCGAAAAGCTTTCATGTTGCGTGTATGTCTAAGTGTGTAGCCTCAAAAGAGAAGGCACAGGACAGTTTTCTCTCCAAAGGATATGTAAGAATACCACTTCATGAGGAAATACAGTTTTGCAGAGTAAAGACCTATACGTACGCATTGGAAACTCTTTACGAGAAGAAATAACGCATAGTACAAAATTAGCTTGTATCTCCAAAACTACACGTTGTATCTCGAAAAGAATTGTTGTGGCGTGTACGTCTTAACATGTAGCATCTAAAGAGAACCAAAAGGAGAATTTTCTTTCGTCAAAATTTTTCAGAAAATCACGTTTTAAGGAAATCCCGCATCGTGCGAAATTATCTTGTTTTTCCTAAACAACACGTTGTAAGTCGAAAAGCTTTCATGTTGCGTGTATGTCTAAGTGTGTAGCCTCAAAAGAGAAGGCACAGGACAGTTTTCTCTCGAAAGGATATGGAAGAATACCACTTCATAAGGAAATACAGTTTTGCAGAGTAAAGACATATACGTACGCATTGGAAACTCTTTACGAGAAGAAATAACGCATAGTACAAAATTAGCTTGTATCTCCAAAACTACACGTTGTATCTCGAAAAGAATTGTTGTGGCGTGTACGTCTTAACATGTAGCATCTAAAGAGAACCAAAAGGAGAATTTTCTTTCGTCAAAATTTTTCAGAAAATCACGTTTTAAGGAAATCCCGCATCGTGCGAAATTATCTTGTTTTTCCTAAACAACACGTTGTAAGTCGAAAAGCTTTCATGTTGCGTGTATGTCTAAGTGTGTAGCCTCAAAAGAGAAGGCACAGGACAGTTTTCTCTCGAAAGGATATGGAAGAATACCACTTCATAAGGAAATACAGTTTTGCAGAGTAAAGACATATACGTACGCATTGGAAACTCTTTACGAGAAGAAATAACGCATAGTACAAAATTAGCTTGTATCTCCAAAACTACACGTTGTATCTCGAAAAGAATTGTTGTGGCGTGTACGTCTTAACATGTAGCATCTAAAGAGAACCAAAAGGAGAATTTTCTTTCGTCAAAATTTTTCAGAAAATCACGTTTTAAGGAAATCCCGCATCGTGCGAAATTATCTTGTTTTTCCTAAACAACACGTTGTAAGTCGAAAAGCTTTCATGTTGCGTGTATGTCTAAGTGTGTAGCCTCAAAAGAGAAGGCACAGGACAGTTTTCTCTCGAAAGGATATGGAAGAATACCACTTCATAAGGAAATACAGTTTTGCAGAGTAAAGACATATACGTACGCATTGGAAACTCTTTACGAGAAGAAATAACGCATAGTACAAAATTAGCTTGTATCTCCAAAACTACACGTTGTATCTCGAAAAGAATTGTTGTGCGTGTACGTCTTAACATGTAGCATCTAAAGAGAACCAAAAGGAGAATTTTTCTTTCGTCAAAATTTTTCACAAAATCACGTTTTAAGGAAATCCCGCATCGTGCGAAATTATCTTGTTTTTCCTAAACAACACGTTGTAAGTCGAAAAGCTTTCATGTTGCGTGTATGTCTAAGTGTGTAGCCTCAAAAGAGAAGGCACAGGACAGTTTTCCCTCGAAAGGATATGGAAGAATACCACTTCATAAGGAAATACAGTTTTGCAGAGTAAAGACATATACGTACGCATTGGAAACTCTTTACGAGAAGAAATAACGCATAGTACAAAATTAGCTTGTATCTCCAAAACTACACGTTGTATCTCGAAAAGAATTGTTGTGGCGTGTACGTCTTAACATGTAGCATCTAAAGAGAACCAAAAGGAGAATTTTCTTTCGTCAAAATTTTTCAGAAAATCACGTTTTAAGGAAATCCCGCATCGTGCGAAATTACCTTGTTTTTCCTAAACAACACGTTGTAAGTCGAAAAGCTTTCATGTTGCGTGTATGTCTAAGTGTGTAGCCTCAAAAGAGAAGGCACAGGACAGTTTTCTCTCGAAAGGATTTGTAAGAATACCACTTCATAAGGAAATACAGTTTTGCAGAGTAAAGACATATACGTACGCATTGGAAACTCTTTACGAGAAGAAATAACGCATAGTACAAAATTAGCTTGTATCTCCAAAAACTACACGTTGTATCTCGAAAAGAATTGTTGTGGCGTGTACGTCTTAACATGTAGCATCTAAAGAGAACCAAAAGGAGAATTTTCTTTCGTCAAAATTTTTCAGAAAATCACGTTTTAAGGAAATCCCGCATCGTGCGAAATTATCTTGTTTTTCCTAAACAACACGTTGTAAGCTCGAAAAGCTTTCATGTTGCGTGTATGTCTAAGTGTGTAGCCTCAAAAGAGAAGGCACAGGACAGTTTTCTCTCGAAAGGATATGGAAGAATACCACTTCATAAGGAAATACAGTTTTGCAGAGTAAAGACATATACGTACGCATTGGAAACTCTTTACGAGAAGAAACTAACGCATAGTACAAAACATTAGCTTGTATCTCCAAAACTACACGTTGTATCTCGAAAAGTATTGTTGTGGGCGTGTACGTCTTAACATGTAGCATCTAAAGAGAACCAAAAGGAGAATTTTCTTTCGTCAAAATTTTCAGAAAATCACGTTTTAAGGAAATCCCGCATCGTGCGAAATTATCTTGTTTTTCCTAAACAACACGTTGTAAGTCGAAAAGCTTTCATGTTGCGTGTATGTCTAAGTGTGTAGCCTCAAAAGAGAAGGCACAGGACAGTTTTTCTCTCGAAAGGATATGGAAAGAATACCACTTCATAAGGAAATACAGTTTTGCAGAGTAAAGACATATACGTACGCATTGGAAACTCTTTACGAGAAGAAATAACGCATAGTACAAAATTAGCTTGTATCTCCAAAACTACACGTTGTATCTCGAAAAGAATTGTTGTGGCGTGTACGTCTTAACATGTAGCATCTAAAGAGAACCAAAAGGAGAATTTTCTTTCGTCAAAATTTTTCAGAAAATCACGTTTTAAGGAAATCCCGCATCGTGCGAAATTATCTTGTTTTTCCTAAACAACACGTTGTAAGTCGAAAAGCTTTCATGTTGCGTGTATGTCTAAGTGTGTAGCCTCAAAAGAGAAGGCACAGGACAGTTTTCTCTCGAAAAGATTTGTAAGAATACCACTTCATAAGGAAATACAGTTTTGCAGAGTAAAGACATATACGTACGCATTGGAAACTCTTTACGAGAAGAAATAACGCATAGTACAAAATTAGCTTGTATCTCCAAAACTACACGTTGTATCTCGAAAAGAATTGTTGTGGCGTGTACGTCTTAACATGTAGCATCTAAAGAGAACCAAAAGGAGAATTTTCTTTCGTCAAAATTTTTCAGAAAATCACGTTTTAAGGAAATCCCGCATCGTGCGAAATTATCTTGTTTTTCCTAAACAACACGTTGTAAGTCGAAAAGCTTTCATGTTGCGTGTATGTCTAAGTGTGTAGCCTCAAAAGAGAAGGCACAGGACAGTTTTCTCTCGAAAGGATATGGAAGAATACCACTTCATAAGGAAATACAGTTTTGCAGAGTAAAGACATATACGTACGCATTGGAAACTCTTTACGAGAAGAAATAACGCATAGTACAAAATTAGCTTGTATCTCCAAAACTACACGTTGTATCTCGAAAAGAATTGTTGTGGCGTGTACGTCTTAACATGTAGCATCTAAAGAGAACCAAAAGGAGAATTTTCTTTCGTCAAAATTTTTCAGAAAATCACGTTTTAAGGAAATCCCGCATCGTGCGAAATTATCTTGTTTTTCCTAAACAACACGTTGTAAGTCGAAAAGCTTTCATGTTGCGTGTATGTCTAAGTGTGTAGCCTCAAAAGAGAAGGCACAGGACAGTTTTCTCTCGAAAGGATATGTAAGAATACCACTTCATAAGGAAATACAGTTTTGCAGAGTAAAGACATATACGTACGCATTGGAAACTCTTTACGAGAAGAAATAACGCATAGTACAAAATTAGCTTGTATCTCCAAAACTACACGTTGTATCTTGAAAAGAATTGTTGTGGCGTGTACGTCTTAACATGTAGCATCTAAAGAGAACCAAAAGGAGAATTTTCTTTCGTCAAAATTTTTCAGAAAATCACGTTTTAAGGAAATCCCGCATCGTGCGAAATTATCTTGTTTTTCCTAAACAACACGTTGTAAGTCGAAAAGCTTTCATGTTGCGTGTATGTCTAAGTGTGTAGCCTCAAAAGAGAAGGCACAGGAGAGTTTTCTCTCGAAAGGATATGTAAGAATACCACTTCATAAGGAAATACAGTTTTGCAGAGTAAAGACATATACGTACGCATTGGAAACTCTTTACGAGAAGAAATAAAGCATAGTACAAAATTAGCTTGTATCTCCAAAACTACACGTTGTATCTCGAAAAGAATTGTTGTGGCGTGTACGTCTTAACATGTAGCATCTAAAGAGAACCAAAAGGAGAATTTTCTTTCGTCAAAATTTTTCAGAAAATCACGTTTTAAGGAAATCCCGCATCGTGCGAAATTATCTTGTTTTTCCTAAACAACACGTTGTAAGTCGAAAAGCTTTCATGTTGCGTGTATGTCTAAGTGTGTAGCCTCAAAAGAGAAGGCACAGGACAGTTTTCTCTCGAAAGGATATGGAAGAATACCACTTCATAAGGAAATACAGTTTTGCAGAGTAAAGACATATACGTACGCATTGGAAACTCTTTACGAGAAGAAATAATGCATAGTACAAAATTAGCTTGTATCTCCAAAACTACACGTTGTATCTCGAAAAGAATTGTTGTGGCGTGTACGTCTTAACATATAGCATCTAAAGAGAACCAAAAGGAGAATTTTCTTTCGTCAAAATTTTTCAGAAAATCACGTTTTAAGGAAATCCCGCATCGTGCGAAATTATCTTGTTTTTCCTAAACAACACGTTGTAAGTCGAAAAGCTTTCATGTTGCGTGTATGTCTAAGTGTGTAGCCTCAAAAGAGAAGGCACAGGACAGTTTTCTCTCGAAAGGATATGGAAGAATACCACTTCATAAGGAAATACAGTTTTGCAGAGTAAAGACATATACGTACGCATTGGAAACTCTTTACGAGAAGAAATAACGCATAGTACAAAATTAGCTTGTATCTCCAAAACTACACGTTGTATCTCGAAAAGAATTGTTGTGGCGTGTACGTCTTAACATGTAGCATCTAAAGAGAACCAAAAGGAGAATTTTCTTTCGTCAAAATTTTTCAGAAAATCACGTTTTAAGGAAATCCCGCATCGTGCGAAATTATCTTGTTTTTCCTAAACAACACGTTGTAAGTCGAAAAGCTTTCATGTTGCGTGTATGTCTAAGTGTGTAGCCTCAAAAGAGAAGGCACAGGACAGTTTTCTCTCGAAAGGATATGGAAGAATACCACTTCATAAGGAAATACAGTTTTGCAGAGTAAAGACATATACGTACGCATTGGAAACTCTTTACGAGAAGAAATAACGCATAGTACAAAATTAGCTTGTATCTCCAAAACTACACGTTGTATCTCGAAAAGAATTGTTGTGGCGTGTACGTCTTAACCTGTAGCATCTAAAGAGAACCAAAAGGAGAATTTTCTTTCGTCAAAATTTTTCAGAAAATCACGTTTTAAGGAAATCCCGCATCGTGCGAAATTATCTTGTTTTTCCTAAACAACACGTTGTAAGTCGAAAAGCTTTCATGTTGCGTGTATGTCTAAGTGTGTAGCCTCAAAAGAGAAGGCACAGGACAGTTTTCTCTCGAAAGGATATGGAAGAATACCACTTCATAAGGAAATACAGTTTTGCAGAGTAAAGACATATACGTACGCATTGGAAACTCTTTACGAGAAGAAATAACGCATAGTACAAAATTAGCTTGTATCTCCAAAACTACACGTTGTATCTCGAAAAGAATTGTTGTGGCGTGTACGTCTTAACATGTAGCATCTAAAGAGAACCAAAAGGAGAATTTTCTTTCGTCAAAATTTTTCAGAAAATCACGTTTTAAGGAAATCCCGCATCGTGCGAAATTATCTTGTTTTTCCTAAACAACACGTTGTAAGTCGAAAAGCTTTCATGTTGCGTGTATGTCTAAGTGTGTAGCCTCAAAAGAGAAGGCACAGGACAGTTTTCTCTCGAAAGGATATGGAAGAATACCACTTCATAAGGAAATACAGTTTTGCAGAGTAAAGACATATACGTACGCATTGGAAACTCTTTACGAGAAGAAATAACGCATAGTACAAAATTAGCTTGTATCTCCAAAACTACACGTTGTATCTCGAAAAGAATTGTTGTGGCGTGTACGTCTTAACATGTAGCATCTAAAGAGAACCAAAAGGAGAATTTTCTTTCGTCAAAATTTTTCAGAAAATCACGTTTTAAGGAAATCCCGCATCGTGCGAAATTATCTTGTTTTTCCTAAACAACACGTTGTAAGTCGAAAAGCTTTCATGTTGCGTGTATGTCTAAGTGTGTAGCCTCAAAAGAGAAGGCACAGGACAGTTTTCTCTCGAAAGGATATGTAAGAATACCACTTCATAAGGAAATACAGTTTTGCAGAGTAAAGACATATACGTACGCATTGGAAACTCTTTACGAGAAGAAATAACGCATAGTACAAAATTAGCTTGTATCTCCAAAACTACACGTTGTATCTCGAAAAGAATTGTTGTGGCGTGTACGTCTTAACATGTAGCATCTAAAGAGAACCAAAAGGAGAATTTTCTTTCGTCAAAATTTTTCAGAAAATCACGTTTTAAGGAAATCCCGCATCGTGCGAAATTATCTTGTTTTTCCTAAACAACACGTTGTAAGTCGAAAAGCTTTCATGTTGCGTGTATGTCTAAGTGTGTAGCCTCAAAAGAGAAGGCACAGGACAGTTTTCTCTCGAAAGGATATGGAAGAATACCACTTCATAAGGAAATACAGTTTTGCAGAGTAAAGACATATACGTACGCATTGGAAACTCTTTACGAGAAGAAATAACGCATAGTACAAAATTAGCTTGTATCTCCAAAACTACACGTTGTATCTCGAAAAGAATTGTTGTGGCGTGTACGTCTTAACATGTAGCATCTAAAGAGAACCAAAAGGAGAATTTTCTTTCGTCAAAATTTTTCAGAAAATCACGTTTTAAGGAAATCCCGCAACGTGCGAAATTATCTTGTTTTTCCTAAACAACACGTTGTAAGTCGAAAAGCTTTCATGTTGCGTGTATGTCTAAGTGTGTAGCCTCAAAAGAGAAGGCACAGGACAGTTTTCTCTCGAAAGGATATGGAAGAATACCACTTCATAAGGAAATACAGTTTTGCAGAGTAAAGACATATACGTACGCATTGGAAACTCTTTACGAGAAGAAATAATGCATAGTACAAAATTAGCTTGTATCTCCAAAACTACACGTTGTATCTCGAAAAGAATTGTTGTGGCGTGTACGTCTTAACATATAGCATCTAAAGAGAACCAAAAGGAGAATTTTCTTTCGTCAAAATTTTTCAGAAAATCACGTTTTAAGGAAATCCCGCATCGTGCGAAATTATCTTGTTTTTCCTAAACAACACGTTGTAAGTCGAAAAGCTTTCATGTTGCGTGTATGTCTAAGTGTGTAGCCTCAAAAGAGAAGGCACAGGACAGTTTTCTCTCGAAAGGATATGGAAGAATACCACTTCATAAGGAAATACAGTTTTGCAGAGTAAAGACATATACGTACGCATTGGAAACTCTTTACGAGAAGAAATAACGCATAGTACAAAATTAGCTTGTATCTCCAAAACTACACGTTGTATCTCGAAAAGAATTGTTGTGGCGTGTACGTCTTAACATGTAGCATCTAAAGAGAACCAAAAGGAGAATTTTCTTTCGTCAAAATTTTTCAGAAAATCACGTTTTAAGGAAATCCCGCATCGTGCGAAATTATCTTGTTTTTCCTAAACAACACGTTGTAAGTCGAAAAGCTTTCATGTTGCGTGTATGTCTAAGTGTGTAGCCTCAAAAGAGAAGGCACAGGACAGTTTTCTCTCGAAAGGATATGGAAGAATACCACTTCATAAGGAAATACAGTTTTGCAGAGTAAAGACATATACGTACGCATTGGAAACTCTTTACGAGAAGAAATAACGCATAGTACAAAATTAGCTTGTATCTCCAAAACTACACGTTGTATCTCGAAAAGAATTGTTGTGGCGTGTACGTCTTAACATGTAGCATCTAAAGAGAACCAAAAGGAGAATTTTCTTTCGTCAAAATTTTTCAGAAAATCACGTTTTAAGGAAATCCCGCATCGTGCGAAATTATCTTGTTTTTCCTAAACAACACGTTGTAAGTCGAAAAGCTTTCATGTTGCGTGTATGTCTAAGTGTGTAGCCTCAAAAGAGAAGGCACAGGACAGTTTTCTCTCGAAAGGATATGGAAGAATACCACTTCATAAGGAAATACAGTTTTGCAGAGTAAAGACATATACGTACGCATTGGAAACTCTTTACGAGAAGAAATAACGCATAGTACAAAATTAGCTTGTATCTCCAAAACTACACGTTGTATCTCGAAAAGAATTGTTGTGGCGTGTACGTCTTAACATGTAGCATCTAAAGAGAACCAAAAGGAGAATTTTCTTTCGTCAAAATTTTTCAGAAAATCACGTTTTAAGGAAATCCCGCATCGTGCGAAATTATCTTGTTTTTCCTAAACAACACGTTGTAAGTCGAAAAGCTTTCATGTTGCGTGTATGTCTAAGTGTGTAGCCTCAAAAGAGAAGGCACAGGACAGTTTTCTCTCGAAAGGATATGGAAGAATACCACTTCATAAGGAAATACAGTTTTGCAGAGTAAAGACATATACGTACGCATTGGAAACTCTTTACGAGAAGAAATAACGCATAGTACAAAATTAGCTTGTATCTCCAAAACTACACGTTGTATCTCGAAAAGAATTGTTGTGGCGTGTACGTCTTAACCTGTAGCATCTAAAGAGAACCAAAAGGAGAATTTTCTTTCGTCAAAATTTTTCAGAAAATCACGTTTTAAGGAAATCCCGCATCGTGCGAAATTATCTTGTTTTTCCTAAACAACACGTTGTAAGTCGAAAAGCTTTCATGTTGCGTGTATGTCTAAGTGTGTAGCCTCAAAAGAGAAGGCACAGGACAGTTTTCTCTCGAAAGGATATGGAAGAATACCACTTCATAAGGAAATACAGTTTTGCAGAGTAAAGACATATACGTACGCATTGGAAACTCTTTACGAGAAGAAATAACGCATAGTACAAAATTAGCTTGTATCTCCAAAACTACACGTTGTATCTCGAAAAGAATTGTTGTGGCGTGTACGTCTTAACATGTAGCATCTAAAGAGAACCAAAAGGAGAATTTTCTTTCGTCAAAATTTTTCAGAAAATCACGTTTTAAGGAAATCCCGCATCGTGCGAAATTATCTTGTTTTTCCTAAACAACACGTTGTAAGTCGAAAAGCTTTCATGTTGCGTGTATGTCTAAGTGTGTAGCCTCAAAAGAGAAGGCACAGGACAGTTTTCTCTCGAAAGGATATGGAAGAATACCACTTCATAAGGAAATACAGTTTTGCAGAGTAAAGACATATACGTACGCATTGGAAACTCTTTACGAGAAGAAACAACGCATAGTACAAAATTAGCTTGTATCTCCAAAACTACACGTTGTATCTCGAAAAGAATTGTTGTGGCGTGTACGTCTTAACATGTAGCATCTAAAGAGAACCAAAAGGAGAATTTTCTTTCGTCAAAATTTTTCAGAAAATCACGTTTTAAGGAAATCCCGCATCGTGCGAAATTATCTTGTTTTTCCTAAACAACACGTTGTAAGTCGAAAAGCTTTCATGTTGCGTGTATGTCTAAGTGTGTAGCCTCAAAAGAGAAGGCACAGGACAGTTTTCTCTCGAAAGGATATGGAAGAATACCACTTCATAAGGAAATACAGTTTTGCAGAGTAAAGACATATACGTACGCATTGGAAACTCTTTACGAGAAGAAATAACGCATAGTACAAAATTAGCTTGTATCTCCAAAACTACACGTTGTATCTCGAAAAGAATTGTTGTGGCGTGTACGTCTTAACATGTAGCATCTAAAGAGAACCAAAAGGAGAATTTTCTTTCGTCAAAATTTTTCAGAAAATCACGTTTTAAGGAAATCCCGCATCGTGCGAAATTATCTTGTTTTTCCTAAACAACACGTTGTAAGTCGAAAAGCTTTCATGTTGCGTGTATGTCTAAGTGTGTAGCCTCAAAAGAGAAGGCACAGGACAGTTTTCTCTCGAAAGGATATGGAAGAATACCACTTCATAAGGAAATACAGTTTTGCAGAGTAAAGACATATACGTACGCATTGGAAACTCTTTACGAGAAGAAATAACGCATAGTACAAAATTAGCTTGTATCTCCAAAACTACACGTTGTATCTCGAAAAGAATTGTTGTGGCGTGTACGTCTTAACATGTAGCATCTAAAGAGAACCAAAAGGAGAATTTTCTTTCGTCAAAATTTTTCAGAAAATCACGTTTTAAGGAAATCCCGCATCGTGCGAAATTATCTTGTTTTTCCTAAACAACACGTTGTAAGTCGAAAAGCTTTCATGTTGCGTGTATGTCTAAGTGTGTAGCCTCAAAAGAGAAGGCACAGGACAGTTTTCTCTCGAAAGGATATGGAAGAATACCACTTCATAAGGAAATACAGTTTTGCAGAGTAAAGACATATACGTACGCATTGGAAACTCTTTACGAGAAGAAATAACGCATAGTACAAAATTAGCTTGTATCTCCAAAACTACACGTTGTATCTCGAAAAGAATTGTTGTGGCGTGTACGTCTTAACATGTAGCATCTAAAGAGAACCAAAAGGAGAATTTTCTTTCGTCAAAATTTTTCAGAAAATCACGTTTTAAGGAAATCCCGCATCGTGCGAAATTATCTTGTTTTTCCTATACAACACGTTGTAAGTCGAAAAGCTTTCATGTTGCGTGTATGTCTAAGTGTGTAGCCTCAAAAGAGAAGGCACAGGACAGTTTTCTCTCGAAAGGATATGGAAGAATACCACTTCATAAGGAAATACAGTTTTGCAGAGTAAAGACATATACGTACGCATTGGAAACTCTTTACGAGAAGAAATAACGCATAGTACAAAATTAGCTTGTATCTCCAAAACTACACGTTGTATCTCGAAAAGAATTGTTGTGGCGTGTACGTCTTAACATGTAGCATCTAAATAGAACCAAAAGGAGAATTTTCTTTCGTCAAAATTTTTCAGAAAATCACGTTTTAAGGAAATCCCGCATCGTGCGAAATTATCTTGTTTTTCCTAAACAACACGTTGTAAGTCGAAAAGCTTTCATGTTGCGTGTATGTCTAAGTGTGTAGCCTCAAAAGAGAAGGCACAGGACAGTTTTCTCTCGAAAGGATATGTAAGAATACCACTTCATAAGGAAATACAGTTTTGCAGAGTAAAGACATATACGTACGCATTGGAAACTCTTTACGAGAAGAAATAACGCATAGTACAAAATTAGCTTGTATCTCCAAAACTACACGTTGTATCTCGAAAAGAATTGTTGTGGCGTGTACGTCTTAACATGTAGCATCTAAAGAGAACCAAAAGGAGAATTTTCTTTCGTCAAAATTTTTCAGAAAATCACGTTTTAAGGAAATCCCGCATCGTGCGAAATTATCTTGTTTTTCCTAAACAACACGTTGTAAGTCGAAAAGCTTTCATGTTGCGTGTATGTCTAAGTGTGTAGCCTCAAAAGAGAAGGCACAGGACAGTTTTCTCTCGAAAGGATATGTAAGAATACCACTTCATAAGGAAATACAGTTTTGCAGAGTAAAGACATATACGTACGCATTGGAAACTCTTTACGAGAAGAAATAACGCATAGTACAAAATTAGCTTGTATCTCCAAAACTACACGTTGTATCTCGAAAAGAATTGTTGTGGCGTGTACGTCTTAACATGTAGCATCTAAAGAGAACCAAAAGGAGAATTTTCTTTCGTCAAAATTTTTCAGAAAATCACGTTTTAAGGAAATCCCGCATCGTGCGAAATTATCTTGTTTTTCCTAAACAACACGTTGTAAGTCGAAAAGCTTTCAAGTTGCGTGTATGTCTAAGTGTGTAGCCTCAAAAGAGAAGGCACAGGACAGTTTTCTCTCGAAAGGATATGGAAGAATACCACTTCATAAGGAAATACAGTTTTGCAGAGTAAAGACATATACGTACGCATTGGAAACTCTTTAAGAGAAGAAATAACGCATAGTACAAAATTAGCTTGTATCTCCAAAACTACACGTTGTATCTCGAAAAGAATTGTTGTGGCGTGTACGTCTTAACATGTAGCATCTAAAGAGAACCAAAAGGAGAATTTTCTTTCGTCAAAATTTTTCAGAAAATCACGTTTTAAGGAAATCCCGCATCGTGCGAAATTATCTTGTTTTTCCTAAACAACACGTTGTAAGTCGAAAAGCTTTCATGTTGCGTGTATGTCTAAGTGTGTAGCCACAAAAGAGAAGGCACAGGACAGTTTTCTCTCGAAAGGATATGGAAGAATACCACTTCATAAGGAAATACAGTTTTGCAGAGTAAAGACATATACGTACGCATTGGAAACTCTTTACGAGAAGAAATAACGCATAGTACAAAATTAGCTTGTATCTCCAAAACTACACGTTGTATCTCGAAAAGAATTGTTGTGGCGTGTACGTCTTAACCTGTAGCATCTAAAGAGAACCAAAAGGAGAATTTTCTTTCGTCAAAATTTTTCAGAAAATCACGTTTTAAGGAAATCCCGCATCGTGCGAAATTATCTTGTTTTTCCTAAACAACACGTTGTAAGTCGAAAAGCTTTCATGTTGCGTGTATGTCTAAGTGTGTAGCCTCAAAAGAGAAGGCACAGGACAGTTTTCTCTCGAAAGGATATGGAAGAATACCACTTCATAAGGAAATACAGTTTTGCAGAGTAAAGACATATACGTACGCATTGGAAACTCTTTACGAGAAGAAATAACGCATAGTACAAAATTAGCTTGTATCTCCAAAACTACACGTTGTATCTCGAAAAGAATTGTTGTGGCGTGTACGTCTTAACATGTAGCATCTAAAGAGAACCAAAAGGAGAATTTTCTTTCGTCAAAATTTTTCAGAAAATCACGTTTTAAGGAAATCCCGCATCGTGCGAAATTATCTTGTTTTTCCTAAACAACACGTTGTAAGTCGAAAAGCTTTCATGTTGCGTGTATGTCTAAGTGTGTAGCCTCAAAAGAGAAGGCACAGGACAGTTTTCTCTCGAAAGGATATGGAAGAATACCACTTCATAAGGAAATACAGTTTTGCAGAGTAAAGACATATACGTACGCATTGGAAACTCTTTACGAGAAGAAATAACGCATAGTACAAAATTAGCTTGTATCTCCAAAACTACACGTTGTATCTCGAAAAGAATTGTTGTGGCGTGTACGTCTTAACATGTAGCATCTAAAGAGAACCAAAAGGAGAATTTTCTTTCGTCAAAATTTTTCAGAAAATCACGTTTTAAGGAAATCCCGCATCGTGCGAAATTATCTTGTTTTTCCTATACAACACGTTGTAAGTCGAAAAGCTTTCATGTTGCGTGTATGTCTAAGTGTGTAGCCTCAAAAGAGAAGGCACAGGACAGTTTTCTCTCGAAAGGATATGGAAGAATACCACTTCATAAGGAAATACAGTTTTGCAGAGTAAAGACATATACGTACGCATTGGAAACTCTTTACGAGAAGAAATAACGCATAGTACAAAATTAGCTTGTATCTCCAAAACTACACGTTGTATCTCGAAAAGAATTGTTGTGGCGTGTACGTCTTAACATGTAGCATCTAAAGAGAACCAAAAGGAGAATTTTCTTTCGTCAAAATTTTTCAGAAAATCACGTTTTAAGGAAATCCCGCATCGTGCGAAATTATCTTGTTTTTCCTAAACAACACGTTGTAAGTCGAAAAGCTTTCATGTTGCGTGTATGTCTAAGTGTGTAGCCTCAAAAGAGAAGGCACAGGACAGTTTTCTCTCGAAAGGATATGTAAGAATACCACTTCATAAGGAAATACAGTTTTGCAGAGTAAAGACATATACGTACGCATTGGAAACTCTTTACGAGAAGAAATAACGCATAGTACAAAATTAGCTTGTATCTCCAAAACTACACGTTGTATCTCGAAAAGAATTGTTGTGGCGTGTACGTCTTAACATGTAGCATCTAAAGAGAACCAAAAGGAGAATTTTCTTTCGTCAAAATTTTTCAGAAAATCACGTTTTAAGGAAATCCCGCATCGTGCGAAATTATCTTGTTTTTCCTAAACAACACGTTGTAAGTCGAAAAGCTTTCAAGTTGCGTGTATGTCTAAGTGTGTAGCCTCAAAAGAGAAGGCACAGGACAGTTTTCTCTCGAAAGGATATGGAAGAATACCACTTCATAAGGAAATACAGTTTTGCAGAGTAAAGACATATACGTACGCATTGGAAACTCTTTAAGAGAAGAAATAACGCATAGTACAAAATTAGCTTGTATCTCCAAAACTACACGTTGTATCTCGAAAAGAATTGTTGTGGCGTGTACGTCTTAACATGTAGCATCTAAAGAGAACCAAAAGGAGAATTTTCTTTCGTCAAAATTTTTCAGAAAATCACGTTTTAAGGAAATCCCGCATCGTGCGAAATTATCTTGTTTTTCCTAAACAACACGTTGTAAGTCGAAAAGCTTTCATGTTGCGTGTATGTCTAAGTGTGTAGCCACAAAAGAGAAGGCACAGGACAGTTTTCTCTCGAAAGGATATGGAAGAATACCACTTCATAAGGAAATACAGTTTTGCAGAGTAAAGACATATACGTACGCATTGGAAACTCTTTACGAGAAGAAATAACGCATAGTACAAAATTAGCTTGTATCTCCAAAACTACACGTTGTATCTCGAAAAGAATTGTTGTGGCGTGTACGTCTTAACCTGTAGCATCTAAAGAGAACCAAAAGGAGAATTTTCTTTCGTCAAAATTTTTCAGAAAATCACGTTTTAAGGAAATCCCGCATCGTGCGAAATTATCTTGTTTTTCCTAAACAACACGTTGTAAGTCGAAAAGCTTTCATGTTGCGTGTATGTCTAAGTGTGTAGCCTCAAAAGAGAAGGCACAGGACAGTTTTCTCTCGAAAGGATATGGAAGAATACCACTTCATAAGGAAATACAGTTTTGCAGAGTAAAGACATATACGTACGCATTGGAAACTCTTTACGAGAAGAAATAACGCATAGTACAAAATTAGCTTGTATCTCCAAAACTACACGTTGTATCTCGAAAAGAATTGTTGTGGCGTGTACGTCTTAACATGTAGCATCTAAAGAGAACCAAAAGGAGAATTTTCTTTCGTCAAAATTTTTCAGAAAATCACGTTTTAAGGAAATCCCGCATCGTGCGAAATTATCTTGTTTTTCCTATACAACACGTTGTAAGTCGAAAAGCTTTCATGTTGCGTGTATGTCTAAGTGTGTAGCCTCAAAAGAGAAGGCACAGGACAGTTTTCTCTCGAAAGGATATGGAAGAATACCACTTCATAAGGAAATACAGTTTTGCAGAGTAAAGACATATACGTACGCATTGGAAACTCTTTACGAGAAGAAATAACGCATAGTACAAAATTAGCTTGTATCTCCAAAACTACACGTTGTATCTCGAAAAGAATTGTTGTGGCGTGTACGTCTTAACATGTAGCATCTAAATAGAACCAAAAGGAGAATTTTCTTTCGTCAAAATTTTTCAGAAAATCACGTTTTAAGGAAATCCCGCATCGTGCGAAATTATCTTGTTTTTCCTAAACAACACGTTGTAAGTCGAAAAGCTTTCATGTTGCGTGTATGTCTAAGTGTGTAGCCTCAAAAGAGAAGGCACAGGACAGTTTTCTCTCGAAAGGATATGTAAGAATACCACTTCATAAGGAAATACAGTTTTGCAGAGTAAAGACATATACGTACGCATTGGAAACTCTTTACGAGAAGAAATAACGCATAGTACAAAATTAGCTTGTATCTCCAAAACTACACGTTGTATCTCGAAAAGAATTGTTGTGGCGTGTACGTCTTAACATGTAGCATCTAAAGAGAACCAAAAGGAGAATTTTCTTTCGTCAAAATTTTTCAGAAAATCACGTTTTAAGGAAATCCCGCATCGTGCGAAATTATCTTGTTTTTCCTAAACAACACGTTGTAAGTCGAAAAGCTTTCATGTTGCGTGTATGTCTAAGTGTGTAGCCTCAAAAGAGAAGGCACAGGACAGTTTTCTCTCGAAAGGATATGTAAGAATACCACTTCATAAGGAAATACAGTTTTGCAGAGTAAAGACATATACGTACGCATTGGAAACTCTTTACGAGAAGAAATAACGCATAGTACAAAATTAGCTTGTATCTCCAAAACTACACGTTGTATCTCGAAAAGAATTGTTGTGGCGTGTACGTCTTAACATGTAGCATCTAAAGAGAACCAAAAGGAGAATTTTCTTTCGTCAAAATTTTTCAGAAAATCACGTTTTAAGGAAATCCCGCATCGTGCGAAATTATCTTGTTTTTCCTAAACAACACGTTGTAAGTCGAAAAGCTTTCAAGTTGCGTGTATGTCTAAGTGTGTAGCCTCAAAAGAGAAGGCACAGGACAGTTTTCTCTCGAAAGGATATGGAAGAATACCACTTCATAAGGAAATACAGTTTTGCAGAGTAAAGACATATACGTACGCATTGGAAACTCTTTAAGAGAAGAAATAACGCATAGTACAAAATTAGCTTGTATCTCCAAAACTACACGTTGTATCTCGAAAAGAATTGTTGTGGCGTGTACGTCTTAACATGTAGCATCTAAAGAGAACCAAAAGGAGAATTTTCTTTCGTCAAAATTTTTCAGAAAATCACGTTTTAAGGAAATCCCGCATCGTGCGAAATTATCTTGTTTTTCCTAAACAACACGTTGTAAGTCGAAAAGCTTTCATGTTGCGTGTATGTCTAAGTGTGTAGCCACAAAAGAGAAGGCACAGGACAGTTTTCTCTCGAAAGGATATGGAAGAATACCACTTCATAAGGAAATACAGTTTTGCAGAGTAAAGACATATACGTACGCATTGGAAACTCTTTACGAGAAGAAATAACGCATAGTACAAAATTAGCTTGTATCTCCAAAACTACACGTTGTATCTCGAAAAGAATTGTTGTGGCGTGTACGTCTTAACCTGTAGCATCTAAAGAGAACCAAAAGGAGAATTTTCTTTCGTCAAAATTTTTCAGAAAATCACGTTTTAAGGAAATCCCGCATCGTGCGAAATTATCTTGTTTTTCCTAAACAACACGTTGTAAGTCGAAAAGCTTTCATGTTGCGTGTATGTCTAAGTGTGTAGCCTCAAAAGAGAAGGCACAGGACAGTTTTCTCTCGAAAGGATATGGAAGAATACCACTTCATAAGGAAATACAGTTTTGCAGAGTAAAGACATATACGTACGCATTGGAAACTCTTTACGAGAAGAAATAACGCATAGTACAAAATTAGCTTGTATCTCCAAAACTACACGTTGTATCTCGAAAAGAATTGTTGTGGCGTGTACGTCTTAACATGTAGCATCTAAAGAGAACCAAAAGGAGAATTTTCTTTCGTCAAAATTTTTCAGAAAATCACGTTTTAAGGAAATCCCGCATCGTGCGAAATTATCTTGTTTTTCCTAAACAACACGTTGTAAGTCGAAAAGCTTTCATGTTGCGTGTATGTCTAAGTGTGTAGCCTCAAAAGAGAAGGCACAGGACAGTTTTCTCTCGAAAGGATATGGAAGAATACCACTTCATAAGGAAATACAGTTTTGCAGAGTAAAGACATATACGTACGCATTGGAAACTCTTTACGAGAAGAAATAACGCATAGTACAAAATTAGCTTGTATCTCCAAAACTACACGTTGTATCTCGAAAAGAATTGTTGTGGCGTGTACGTCTTAACATGTAGCATCTAAAGAGAACCAAAAGGAGAATTTTCTTTCGTCAAAATTTTTCAGAAAATCACGTTTTAAGGAAATCCCGCATCGTGCGAAATTATCTTGTTTTTCCTATACAACACGTTGTAAGTCGAAAAGCTTTCATGTTGCGTGTATGTCTAAGTGTGTAGCCTCAAAAGAGAAGGCACAGGACAGTTTTCTCTCGAAAGGATATGGAAGAATACCACTTCATAAGGAAATACAGTTTTGCAGAGTAAAGACATATACGTACGCATTGGAAACTCTTTACGAGAAGAAATAACGCATAGTACAAAATTAGCTTGTATCTCCAAAACTACACGTTGTATCTCGAAAAGAATTGTTGTGGCGTGTACGTCTTAACATGTAGCATCTAAAGAGAACCAAAAGGAGAATTTTCTTTCGTCAAAATTTTTCAGAAAATCACGTTTTAAGGAAATCCCGCATCGTGCGAAATTATCTTGTTTTTCCTAAACAACACGTTGTAAGTCGAAAAGCTTTCATGTTGCGTGTATGTCTAAGTGTGTAGCCTCAAAAGAGAAGGCACAGGACAGTTTTCTCTCGAAAGGATATGTAAGAATACCACTTCATAAGGAAATACAGTTTTGCAGAGTAAAGACATATACGTACGCATTGGAAACTCTTTACGAGAAGAAATAACGCATAGTACAAAATTAGCTTGTATCTCCAAAACTACACGTTGTATCTCGAAAAGAATTGTTGTGGCGTGTACGTCTTAACATGTAGCATCTAAAGAGAACCAAAAGGAGAATTTTCTTTCGTCAAAATTTTTCAGAAAATCACGTTTTAAGGAAATCCCGCATCGTGCGAAATTATCTTGTTTTTCCTAAACAACACGTTGTAAGTCGAAAAGCTTTCAAGTTGCGTGTATGTCTAAGTGTGTAGCCTCAAAAGAGAAGGCACAGGACAGTTTTCTCTCGAAAGGATATGGAAGAATACCACTTCATAAGGAAATACAGTTTTGCAGAGTAAAGACATATACGTACGCATTGGAAACTCTTTAAGAGAAGAAATAACGCATAGTACAAAATTAGCTTGTATCTCCAAAACTACACGTTGTATCTCGAAAAGAATTGTTGTGGCGTGTACGTCTTAACATGTAGCATCTAAAGAGAACCAAAAGGAGAATTTTCTTTCGTCAAAATTTTTCAGAAAATCACGTTTTAAGGAAATCCCGCATCGTGCGAAATTATCTTGTTTTTCCTAAACAACACGTTGTAAGTCGAAAAGCTTTCATGTTGCGTGTATGTCTAAGTGTGTAGCCACAAAAGAGAAGGCACAGGACAGTTTTCTCTCGAAAGGATATGGAAGAATACCACTTCATAAGGAAATACAGTTTTGCAGAGTAAAGACATATACGTACGCATTGGAAACTCTTTACGAGAAGAAATAACGCATAGTACAAAATTAGCTTGTATCTCCAAAACTACACGTTGTATCTCGAAAAGAATTGTTGTGGCGTGTACGTCTTAACCTGTAGCATCTAAAGAGAACCAAAAGGAGAATTTTCTTTCGTCAAAATTTTTCAGAAAATCACGTTTTAAGGAAATCCCGCATCGTGCGAAATTATCTTGTTTTTCCTAAACAACACGTTGTAAGTCGAAAAGCTTTCATGTTGCGTGTATGTCTAAGTGTGTAGCCTCAAAAGAGAAGGCACAGGACAGTTTTCTCTCGAAAGGATATGGAAGAATACCACTTCATAAGGAAATACAGTTTTGCAGAGTAAAGACATATACGTACGCATTGGAAACTCTTTACGAGAAGAAATAACGCATAGTACAAAATTAGCTTGTATCTCCAAAACTACACGTTGTATCTCGAAAAGAATTGTTGTGGCGTGTACGTCTTAACATGTAGCATCTAAAGAGAACCAAAAGGAGAATTTTCTTTCGTCAAAATTTTTCAGAAAATCACGTTTTAAGGAAATCCCGCATCGTGCGAAATTATCTTGTTTTTCCTAAACAACACGTTGTAAGTCGAAAAGCTTTCATGTTGCGTGTATGTCTAAGTGTGTAGCCTCAAAAGAGAAGGCACAGGACAGTTTTCTCTCGAAAGGATATGTAAGAATACCACTTCATAAGGAAATACAGTTTTGCAGAGTAAAGACATATACGTACGCATTGGAAACTCTTTACGAGAAGAAATAACGCATAGTACAAAATTAGCTTGTATCTCCAAAACTACACGTTGTATCTCGAAAAGAATTGTTGTGGCGTGTACGTCTTAACATGTAGCATCTAAAGAGAACCAAAAGGAGAATTTTCTTTCGTCAAAATTTTTCAGAAAATCACGTTTTAAGGAAATCCCGCATCGTGCGAAATTATCTTGTTTTTCCTAAACAACACGTTGTAAGTCGAAAAGCTTTCAAGTTGCGTGTATGTCTAAGTGTGTAGCCTCAAAAGAGAAGGCACAGGACAGTTTTCTCTCGAAAGGATATGGAAGAATACCACTTCATAAGGAAATACAGTTTTGCAGAGTAAAGACATATACGTACGCATTGGAAACTCTTTAAGAGAAGAAATAACGCATAGTACAAAATTAGCTTGTATCTCCAAAACTACACGTTGTATCTCGAAAAGAATTGTTGTGGCGTGTACGTCTTAACATGTAGCATCTAAAGAGAACCAAAAGGAGAATTTTCTTTCGTCAAAATTTTTCAGAAAATCACGTTTTAAGGAAATCCCGCATCGTGCGAAATTATCTTGTTTTTCCTAAACAACACGTTGTAAGTCGAAAAGCTTTCATGTTGCGTGTATGTCTAAGTGTGTAGCCACAAAAGAGAAGGCACAGGACAGTTTTCTCTCGAAAGGATATGGAAGAATACCACTTCATAAGGAAATACAGTTTTGCAGAGTAAAGACATATACGTACGCATTGGAAACTCTTTACGAGAAGAAATAACGCATAGTACAAAATTAGCTTGTATCTCCAAAACTACACGTTGTATCTCGAAAAGAATTGTTGTGGCGTGTACGTCTTAACCTGTAGCATCTAAAGAGAACCAAAAGGAGAATTTTCTTTCGTCAAAATTTTTCAGAAAATCACGTTTTAAGGAAATCCCGCATCGTGCGAAATTATCTTGTTTTTCCTAAACAACACGTTGTAAGTCGAAAAGCTTTCATGTTGCGTGTATGTCTAAGTGTGTAGCCTCAAAAGAGAAGGCACAGGACAGTTTTCTCTCGAAAGGATATGGAAGAATACCACTTCATAAGGAAATACAGTTTTGCAGAGTAAAGACATATACGTACGCATTGGAAACTCTTTACGAGAAGAAATAACGCATAGTACAAAATTAGCTTGTATCTCCAAAACTACACGTTGTATCTCGAAAAGAATTGTTGTGGCGTGTACGTCTTAACATGTAGCATCTAAAGAGAACCAAAAGGAGAATTTTCTTTCGTCAAAATTTTTCAGAAAATCACGTTTTAAGGAAATCCCGCATCGTGCGAAATTATCTTGTTTTTCCTAAACAACACGTTGTAAGTCGAAAAGCTTTCATGTTGCGTGTATGTCTAAGTGTGTAGCCTCAAAAGAGAAGGCACAGGACAGTTTTCTCTCGAAAGGATATGGAAGAATACCACTTCATAAGGAAATACAGTTTTGCAGAGTAAAGACATATACGTACGCATTGGAAACTCTTTACGAGAAGAAATAACGCATAGTACAAAATTAGCTTGTATCTCCAAAACTACACGTTGTATCTCGAAAAGAATTGTTGTGGCGTGTACGTCTTAACATGTAGCATCTAAAGAGAACCAAAAGGAGAATTTTCTTTCGTCAAAATTTTTCAGAAAATCACGTTTTAAGGAAATCCCGCATCGTGCGAAATTATCTTGTTTTTCCTATACAACACGTTGTAAGTCGAAAAGCTTTCATGTTGCGTGTATGTCTAAGTGTGTAGCCTCAAAAGAGAAGGCACAGGACAGTTTTCTCTCGAAAGGATATGGAAGAATACCACTTCATAAGGAAATACAGTTTTGCAGAGTAAAGACATATACGTACGCATTGGAAACTCTTTACGAGAAGAAATAACGCATAGTACAAAATTAGCTTGTATCTCCAAAACTACACGTTGTATCTCGAAAAGAATTGTTGTGGCGTGTACGTCTTAACATGTAGCATCTAAATAGAACCAAAAGGAGAATTTTCTTTCGTCAAAATTTTTCAGAAAATCACGTTTTAAGGAAATCCCGCATCGTGCGAAATTATCTTGTTTTTCCTAAACAACACGTTGTAAGTCGAAAAGCTTTCATGTTGCGTGTATGTCTAAGTGTGTAGCCTCAAAAGAGAAGGCACAGGACAGTTTTCTCTCGAAAGGATATGTAAGAATACCACTTCATAAGGAAATACAGTTTTGCAGAGTAAAGACATATACGTACGCATTGGAAACTCTTTACGAGAAGAAATAACGCATAGTACAAAATTAGCTTGTATCTCCAAAACTACACGTTGTATCTCGAAAAGAATTGTTGTGGCGTGTACGTCTTAACATGTAGCATCTAAAGAGAACCAAAAGGAGAATTTTCTTTCGTCAAAATTTTTCAGAAAATCACGTTTTAAGGAAATCCCGCATCGTGCGAAATTATCTTGTTTTTCCTAAACAACACGTTGTAAGTCGAAAAGCTTTCATGTTGCGTGTATGTCTAAGTGTGTAGCCTCAAAAGAGAAGGCACAGGACAGTTTTCTCTCGAAAGGATATGTAAGAATACCACTTCATAAGGAAATACAGTTTTGCAGAGTAAAGACATATACGTACGCATTGGAAACTCTTTACGAGAAGAAATAACGCATAGTACAAAATTAGCTTGTATCTCCAAAACTACACGTTGTATCTCGAAAAGAATTGTTGTGGCGTGTACGTCTTAACATGTAGCATCTAAAGAGAACCAAAAGGAGAATTTTCTTTCGTCAAAATTTTTCAGAAAATCACGTTTTAAGGAAATCCCGCATCGTGCGAAATTATCTTGTTTTTCCTAAACAACACGTTGTAAGTCGAAAAGCTTTCAAGTTGCGTGTATGTCTAAGTGTGTAGCCTCAAAAGAGAAGGCACAGGACAGTTTTCTCTCGAAAGGATATGGAAGAATACCACTTCATAAGGAAATACAGTTTTGCAGAGTAAAGACATATACGTACGCATTGGAAACTCTTTAAGAGAAGAAATAACGCATAGTACAAAATTAGCTTGTATCTCCAAAACTACACGTTGTATCTCGAAAAGAATTGTTGTGGCGTGTACGTCTTAACATGTAGCATCTAAAGAGAACCAAAAGGAGAATTTTCTTTCGTCAAAATTTTTCAGAAAATCACGTTTTAAGGAAATCCCGCATCGTGCGAAATTATCTTGTTTTTCCTAAACAACACGTTGTAAGTCGAAAAGCTTTCATGTTGCGTGTATGTCTAAGTGTGTAGCCACAAAAGAGAAGGCACAGGACAGTTTTCTCTCGAAAGGATATGGAAGAATACCACTTCATAAGGAAATACAGTTTTGCAGAGTAAAGACATATACGTACGCATTGGAAACTCTTTACGAGAAGAAATAACGCATAGTACAAAATTAGCTTGTATCTCCAAAACTACACGTTGTATCTCGAAAAGAATTGTTGTGGCGTGTACGTCTTAACCTGTAGCATCTAAAGAGAACCAAAAGGAGAATTTTCTTTCGTCAAAATTTTTCAGAAAATCACGTTTTAAGGAAATCCCGCATCGTGCGAAATTATCTTGTTTTTCCTAAACAACACGTTGTAAGTCGAAAAGCTTTCATGTTGCGTGTATGTCTAAGTGTGTAGCCTCAAAAGAGAAGGCACAGGACAGTTTTCTCTCGAAAGGATATGGAAGAATACCACTTCATAAGGAAATACAGTTTTGCAGAGTAAAGACATATACGTACGCATTGGAAACTCTTTACGAGAAGAAATAACGCATAGTACAAAATTAGCTTGTATCTCCAAAACTACACGTTGTATCTCGAAAAGAATTGTTGTGGCGTGTACGTCTTAACATG
This sequence comes from Apodemus sylvaticus, assembly GCF_947179515.1. Classification (NCBI taxonomy): domain Eukaryota; kingdom Metazoa; phylum Chordata; class Mammalia; order Rodentia; family Muridae; genus Apodemus; species Apodemus sylvaticus. The sequence continues at coordinate 30,462 of NW_026263067.1, read as the reverse complement.
TAGCATCTAAAGAGAACCAAAAGGAGAATTTTCTTTCGTCAAAATTTTTCAGAAAATCACGTTTTAAGGAAATCCCGCATCGTGCGAAATTATCTTGTTTTTCCTAAACAACACGTTGTAAGTCGAAAAGCTTTCATGTTGCGTGTATGTCTAAGTGTGTAGCCTCAAAAGAGAAGGCACAGGACAGTTTTCTCTCGAAAGGATATGTAAGAATACCACTTCATAAGGAAATACAGTTTTGCAGAGTAAAGACATATACGTACGCATTGGAAACTCTTTACGAGAAGAAATAACGCATAGTACAAAATTAGCTTGTATCTCCAAAACTACACGTTGTATCTCGAAAAGAATTGTTGTGGCGTGTACGTCTTAACATGTAGCATCTAAAGAGAACCAAAAGGAGAATTTTCTTTCGTCAAAATTTTTCAGAAAATCACGTTTTAAGGAAATCCCGCATCGTGCGAAATTATCTTGTTTTTCCTAAACAACACGTTGTAAGTCGAAAAGCTTTCAAGTTGCGTGTATGTCTAAGTGTGTAGCCTCAAAAGAGAAGGCACAGGACAGTTTTCTCTCGAAAGGATATGGAAGAATACCACTTCATAAGGAAATACAGTTTTGCAGAGTAAAGACATATACGTACGCATTGGAAACTCTTTAAGAGAAGAAATAACGCATAGTACAAAATTAGCTTGTATCTCCAAAACTACACGTTGTATCTCGAAAAGAATTGTTGTGGCGTGTACGTCTTAACATGTAGCATCTAAAGAGAACCAAAAGGAGAATTTTCTTTCGTCAAAATTTTTCAGAAAATCACGTTTTAAGGAAATCCCGCATCGTGCGAAATTATCTTGTTTTTCCTAAACAACACGTTGTAAGTCGAAAAGCTTTCATGTTGCGTGTATGTCTAAGTGTGTAGCCACAAAAGAGAAGGCACAGGACAGTTTTCTCTCGAAAGGATATGGAAGAATACCACTTCATAAGGAAATACAGTTTTGCAGAGTAAAGACATATACGTACGCATTGGAAACTCTTTACGAGAAGAAATAACGCATAGTACAAAATTAGCTTGTATCTCCAAAACTACACGTTGTATCTCGAAAAGAATTGTTGTGGCGTGTACGTCTTAACCTGTAGCATCTAAAGAGAACCAAAAGGAGAATTTTCTTTCGTCAAAATTTTTCAGAAAATCACGTTTTAAGGAAATCCCGCATCGTGCGAAATTATCTTGTTTTTCCTAAACAACACGTTGTAAGTCGAAAAGCTTTCATGTTGCGTGTATGTCTAAGTGTGTAGCCTCAAAAGAGAAGGCACAGGACAGTTTTCTCTCGAAAGGATATGGAAGAATACCACTTCATAAGGAAATACAGTTTTGCAGAGTAAAGACATATACGTACGCATTGGAAACTCTTTACGAGAAGAAATAACGCATAGTACAAAATTAGCTTGTATCTCCAAAACTACACGTTGTATCTCGAAAAGAATTGTTGTGGCGTGTACGTCTTAACATGTAGCATCTAAAGAGAACCAAAAGGAGAATTTTCTTTCGTCAAAATTTTTCAGAAAATCACGTTTTAAGGAAATCCCGCATCGTGCGAAATTATCTTGTTTTTCCTAAACAACACGTTGTAAGTCGAAAAGCTTTCATGTTGCGTGTATGTCTAAGTGTGTAGCCTCAAAAGAGAAGGCACAGGACAGTTTTCTCTCGAAAGGATATGGAAGAATACCACTTCATAAGGAAATACAGTTTTGCAGAGTAAAGACATATACGTACGCATTGGAAACTCTTTACGAGAAGAAATAACGCATAGTACAAAATTAGCTTGTATCTCCAAAACTACACGTTGTATCTCGAAAAGAATTGTTGTGGCGTGTACGTCTTAACATGTAGCATCTAAAGAGAACCAAAAGGAGAATTTTCTTTCGTCAAAATTTTTCAGAAAATCACGTTTTAAGGAAATCCCGCATCGTGCGAAATTATCTTGTTTTTCCTAAACAACACGTTGTAAGTCGAAAAGCTTTCATGTTGCGTGTATGTCTAAGTGTGTAGCCTCAAAAGAGAAGGCACAGGACAGTTTTCTCTCGAAAGGATATGGAAGAATACCACTTCATAAGGAAATACAGTTTTGCAGAGTAAAGACATATACGTACGCATTGGAAACTCTTTACGAGAAGAAATAACGCATAGTACAAAATTAGCTTGTATCTCCAAAACTACACGTTGTATCTCGAAAAGAATTGTTGTGGCGTGTACGTCTTAACATGTAGCATCTAAAGAGAACCAAAAGGAGAATTTTCTTTCGTCAAAATTTTTCAGAAAATCACGTTTTAAGGAAATCCCGCATCGTGCGAAATTATCTTGTTTTTCCTAAACAACACGTTGTAAGTCGAAAAGCTTTCATGTTGCGTGTATGTCTAAGTGTGTAGCCTCAAAAGAGAAGGCACAGGACAGTTTTCTCTCGAAAGGATATGGAAGAATACCACTTCATAAGGAAATACAGTTTTGCAGAGTAAAGACATATACGTACGCATTGGAAACTCTTTACGAGAAGAAATAACGCATAGTACAAAATTAGCTTGTATCTCCAAAACTACACGTTGTATCTCGAAAAGAATTGTTGTGGCGTGTACGTCTTAACATGTAGCATCTAAAGAGAACCAAAAGGAGAATTTTCTTTCGTCAAAATTTTTCAGAAAATCACGTTTTAAGGAAATCCCGCATCGTGCGAAATTATCTTGTTTTTCCTAAACAACACGTTGTAAGTCGAAAAGCTTTCATGTTGCGTGTATGTCTAAGTGTGTAGCCTCAAAAGAGAAGGCACAGGACAGTTTTCTCTCGAAAGGATATGTAAGAATACCACTTCATAAGGAAATACAGTTTTGCAGAGTAAAGACATATACGTACGCATTGGAAACTCTTTACGAGAAGAAATAACGCATACTACAAAATTAGCTTGTATCTCCAAAACTACACGTTGTATCTCGAAAAGAATTGTTGTGGCGTGTACGTCTTAACATGTAGCATCTAAAGAGAACCAAAAGGAGAATTTTCTTTCGTGAAAATTTTTCAGAAAATCACGTTTTAAGGAAATCCCGCATCGTGCGAAATTATCTTGTTTTTCCTAAACAACACGTTGTAAGTCGAAAAGCTTTCATGTTGCGTGTATGTCTAAGTGTGTAGCCTCAAAAGAGAAGGCACAGGACAGTTTTCTCTCGAAAGGATATGGAAGAATACCACTTCATAAGGAAATACAGTTTTGCAGAGTAAAGACATATACGTACGCATTGGAAACTCTTTACGAGAAGAAATAACGCATAGTACAAAATTAGCTTGTATCTCCAAAACTACACGTTGTATCTCGAAAAGAATTGTTGTGGCGTGTACGTCTTAACCTGTAGCATCTAAAGAGAACCAAAAGGAGAATTTTCTTTCGTCAAAATTTTTCAGAAAATCACGTTTTAAGGAAATCCCGCATCGTGCGAAATTATCTTGTTTTTCCTAAACAACACGTTGTAAGTCGAAAAGCTTTCATGTTGCGTGTATGTCTAAGTGTGTAGCCTCAAAAGAGAAGGCACAGGACAGTTTTCTCTCGAAAGGATATGTAAGAATACCACTTCATAAGGAAATACAGTTTTGCAGAGTAAAGACATATACGTACGCATTGGAAACTCTTTACGAGAAGAAATAACGCATAGTACAAAATTAGCTTGTATCTCCAAAACTACACGTTGTATCTCGAAAAGAATTGTTGTGGCGTGTACGTCTTAACATGTAGCATCTAAAGAGAACCAAAAGGAGAATTTTCTTTCGTCAAAATTTTTCAGAAAATCACCTTTTAAGGAAATCCCGCATCGTGCGAAATTATCTTGTTTTTCCTAAACAACACGTTGTAAGTCGAAAAGCTTTCATGTTGCGTGTATGTCTAAGTGTGTAGCCTCAAAAGAGAAGGCACAGGACAGTTTTCTCTCGAAAGGATATGGAAGAATACCACTTCATAAGGAAATACAGTTTTGCAGAGTAAAGACATATACGTACGCATTGGAAACTCTTTACGAGAAGAAATAACGCATAGTACAAAATTAGCTTGTATCTCCAAAACTACACGTTGTATCTCGAAAAGAATTGTTGTGGCGTGTACGTCTTAACATGTAGCATCTAAAGAGAACCAAAAGGAGAATTTTCTTTCGTGAAAATTTTTCAGAAAATCACGTTTTAAGGAAATCCCGCATCGTGCGAAATTATCTTGTTTTTCCTAAACAACACGTTGTAAGTCGAAAAGCTTTCATGTTGCGTGTATGTCTAAGTGTGTAGCCTCAAAAGAGAAGGCACAGGACAGTTTTCTCTCGAAAGGATATGGAAGAATACCACTTCATAAGGAAATACAGTTTTGCAGAGTAAAGACATATACGTACGCATTGGAAACTCTTTACGAGAAGAAATAACGCATAGTACAAAATTAGCTTGTATCTCCAAAACTACACGTTGTATCTCGAAAAGAATTGTTGTGGCGTGTACGTCTTAACATGTAGCATCTAAAGAGAACCAAAAGGAGAATTTTCTTTCGTCAAAATTTTTCAGAAAATCACGTTTTAAGGAAATCCCGCATCGTGCGAAATTATCTTGTTTTTCCTAAACAACACGTTGTAAGTCGAAAAGCTTTCATGTTGCGTGTATGTCTAAGTGTGTAGCCTCAAAAGAGAAGGCACAGGACAGTTTTCTCTCGAAAGGATATGTAAGAATACCACTTCATAAGGAAATACAGTTTTGCAGAGTAAAGACATATACGTACGCATTGGAAACTCTTTACGAGAAGAAATAACGCATAGTACAAAATTAGCTTGTATCTCCAAAACTACACGTTGTATCTCGAAAAGAATTGTTGTGGCGTGTACGTCTTAACATGTAGCATCTAAAGAGAACCAAAAGGAGAATTTTCTTTCGTCAAAATTTTTCAGAAAATCACGTTTTAAGGAAATCCCGCATCGTGCGAAATTATCTTGTTTTTCCTAAACAACACGTTGTAAGTCGAAAAGCTTTCATGTTGCGTGTATGTCTAAGTGTGTAGCCTCAAAAGAGAAGGCACAGGACAGTTTTCTCTCGAAAGGATATGGAAGAATACCACTTCATAAGGAAATACAGTTTTGCAGAGTAAAGACATATACGTACGCATTGGAAACTCTTTACGAAAAGAAATAACGCATCGTACAAAATTAGCTTGTATCTCCAAAACTACACGTTGTATCTCGAAAAGAATTGTTGTGGCGTGTACGTCTTAACATGTAGCATCTAAAGAGAACCAAAAGGAGAATTTTCTTTCGTCAAAATTTTTCAGAAAATCACGTTTTAAGGAAATCCCGCATCGTGCGAAATTATCTTGTTTTTCCTAAACAACACGTTGTAAGTCGAAAAGCTTTCATGTTGCGTGTATGTCTAAGTGTGTAGCCTCAAAAGAGAAGGCACAGGACAGTTTTCTCTCGAAAGGATATGTAAGAATACCACTTCATAAGGAAATACAGTTTTGCAGAGTAAAGACATATACGTACGCATTGGAAACTCTTTACGAGAAGAAATAACGCATAGTACAAAATTAGCTTGTATCTCCAAAACTACACGTTGTATCTCGAAAAGAATTGTTGTGGCGTGTACGTCTTAACATGTAGCATCTAAAGAGAACCAAAAGGAGAATTTTCTTTCGTCAAAATTTTTCAGAAAATCACGTTTTAAGGAAATCCCGCATCGTGCGAAATTATCTTGTTTTTCCTAAACAACACGTTGTAAGTCGAAAAGCTTTCATGTTGCGTGTATGTCTAAGTGTGTAGCCTCAAAAGAGAAGGCACAGGACAGTTTTCTCTCGAAAGGATATGTAAGAATACCACTTCATAAGGAAATACAGTTTTGCAGAGTAAAGACATATACGTACGCATTGGAAACTCTTTACGAGAAGAAATAACGCATAGTACAAAATTAGCTTGTATCTCCAAAACTACACGTTGTATCTCGAAAAGAATTGTTGTGGCGTGTACGTCTTAACATGTAGCATCTAAAGAGAACCAAAAGGAGAATTTTCTTTCGTCAAAATTTTTCAGAAAATCACGTTTTAAGGAAATCCCGCATCGTGCGAAATTATCTTGTTTTTCCTAAACAACACGTTGTAAGTCGAAAAGCTTTCATGTTGCGTGTATGTCTAAGTGTGTAGCCTCAAAAGAGAAGGCACAGGACAGTTTTCTCTCGAAAGGATATGTAAGAATACCACTTCATAAGGAAATACAGTTTTGCAGAGTAAAGACATATACGTACGCATTGGAAACTCTTTACGAGAAGAAATAACGCATAGTACAAAATTAGCTTGTATCTCCAAAACTACACGTTGTATCTCGAAAAGAATTGTTGTGGCGTGTACGTCTTAACATGTAGCATCTAAAGAGAACCAAAAGGAGAATTTTCTTTCGTCAAAATTTTTCAGAAAATCACGTTTTAAGGAAATCCCGCATCGTGCGAAATTATCTTGTTTTTCCTAAACAACACGTTGTAAGTCGAAAAGCTTTCATGTTGCGTGTATGTCTAAGTGTGTAGCCTCAAAAGAGAAGGCACAGGACAGTTTTCTCTCGAAAGGATATGTAAGAATACCACTTCATAAGGAAATACAGTTTTGCAGAGTAAAGACATATACGTACGCATTGGAAACTCTTTACGAGGAGAAATAACGCATAGTACAAAATTAGCTTGTATCTGCAAAACTACACGTTGTATCTCGAAAAGAATTGTTGTGGCGTGTACGTCTTAACATGTAGCATCTAAAGAGAACCAAAAGGAGAATTTGCTTTCGTCAAAATTTTTCAGAAAATCACGTTGTAAGGAAATCCCGCATCGTGCGAAATTATCTTGTTTTTCCTAAACAACACGTTGTAAGTCGAAAAGCTTTCATGTTGCGTGTATGTCTAAGTGTGTAGCCTCAAAAGAGAAGGCACAGGACACTTTTCTCTCGAAAGGATATGTAAGAATACCACTTCATAAGGAAATACAGTTTTGCAGAGTAAAGACATATACGTACGCATTGGAAACTCTTTACGAGAAGAAATAACGCATAGTACAAAATTAGCTTGTATCTCCAAAACTACACGTTGTATCTCGAAAAGAATTGTTGTGGCGTGTACGTCTTAACATGTAGCATCTAAAGAGAACCAAAAGGAGAATTTTCTTTCGTCAAAATTTTTCAGAAAATCACGTTTTAAGGAAATCCCGCATCGTGCGAAATTATCTTGTTTTTCCTAAACAACACGTTGTAAGTCGAAAAGCTTTCATGTTGCGTGTATGTCTAAGTGTGTAGCCTCAAAAGAGAAGGCACAGGACAGTTTTCTCTCGAAAGGATATGTAAGAATACCACTTCATAAGGAAATACAGTTTTGCAGAGTAAAGACATATACGTACGCATTGGAAATTCTTTACGAGAAGAAATAACGCATAGTACAAAATTAGCTTGTATCTCCAAAACTACACGTTGTATCTCGAAAAGAATTGTTGTGGCGTGTACGTCTTAACATGTAGCATCTAAAGAGAACCAAAAGGAGAATTTTCTTTCGTCAAAATTTTTCAGAAAATCACGTTTTAAGGAAATCCCGCATCGTGCGAAATTATCTTGTTTTTCCTAAACAACACGTTGTAAGTCGAAAAGCTTTCATGTTGCGTGTATGTCTAAGTGTGTAGCCTCAAAAGAGAAGGCACAGGACAGTTTTCTCTCGAAAGGATATGTAAGAATACCACTTCATAAGGAAATACAGTTTTGCAGAGTAAAGACATATACGTACGCATTGGAAACTCTTTACGAGAAGAAATAACGCATCGTACAAAATTAGCTTGTATCTCCAAAACTACACGTTGTATCTCGAAAAGAATTGTTGTGGCGTGTACGTCTTAACATGTAGCATCTAAAGAGAACCAAAAGGAGAATTTTCTTTCGTCAAAATTTTTCAGAAAATCACGTTTTAAGGAAATCCCGCATCGTGCGAAATTATCTTGTTTTTCCTAAACAACACGTTGTAAGTCGAAAAGCTTTCATGTTGCGTGTATGTCTAAGTGTGTAGCCTCAAAAGAGAAGGCACAGGACAGTTTTCTCTCGAAAGGATATGGAAGAATACCACTTCATAAGGAAATACAGTTTTGCAGAGTAAAGACATATACGTACGCATTGGAAACTCTTTACGAGAAGAAATAACGCATAGTACAAAATTAGCTTGTATCTCCAAAACTACACGTTGTATCTCGAAAAGAATTGTTGTGGCGTGTACGTCTTAACATGTAGCATCTAAAGAGAACCAAAAGGAGAATTTTCTTTCGTCAAAATTTTTCAGAAAATCACGTTTTAAGGAAATCCCGCATCGTGCGAAATTATCTTGTTTTTCCTAAACAACACGTTGTAAGTCGAAAAGCTTTCATGTTGCGTGTATGTCTAAGTGTGTAGCCTAAAAGAGAAGGCACAGGACAGTTTTCTCTCGAAAGGATATGTAAGAATACCACTTCATAAGGAAATACAGTTTTGCAGAGTAAAGACATAGACGTACGCATTGGAAACTCTTTACGAGAAGAAATAACGCATAGTACAAAATTAGCTTGTATCTCCAAAACTACACGTTGTATCTCGAAAAGAATTGTTGTGGCGTGTACGTCTTAACATGTAGCATCTAAAGAGAACCAAAAGGAGAATTTTCTTTCGTCAAAATTTTTCAGAAAATCACGTTTTAAGGAAATCCCGCATCGTGCGAAATTATCTTGTTTTTCCTAAACAACACGTTGTAAGTCGAAAAGCTTTCATGTTGCGTGTATGTCTAAGTGTGTAGCCTCAAAAGAGAAGGCACAGGACAGTTTTCTCTCGAAAGGATATGTAAGAATACCACTTCATAAGGAAATACAGTTTTGCAGAGTAAAGACATAGACGTACGCATTGGAAACTCTTTACGAGAAGAAATAACGCATAGTACAAAATTAGCTTGTATCTCCAAAACTACACGTTGTATCTCGAAAAGAATTGTTGTGGCGTGTACGTCTTAACATGTAGCATCTAAAGAGAACCAAAAGGAGAATTTTCTTTCGTCAAAATTTTTCAGAAAATCACGTTTTAAGGAAATCCCGCATCGTGCGAAATTATCTTGTTTTTCCTAAACAACACGTTGTAAGTCGAAAAGCTTTCATGTTGCGTGTATGTCTAAGTGTGTAGCCTCAAAAGAGAAGGCACAGGACAGTTTTCTCTCGAAAGGATATGTAAGAATACCACTTCATAAGGAAATACAGTTTTGCAGAGTAAAGACATATACGTACGCATTGGAAACTCTTTACGAGAAGAAATAACGCATACTACAAAATTAGCTTGTATCTCCAAAACTACACGTTGTATCTCGAAAAGAATTGTTGTGGCGTGTACGTCTTAACATGTAGCATCTAAAGAGAACCAAAAGGAGAATTTTCTTTCGTCAAAATTTTTCAGAAAATCACGTTTTAAGGAAATCCCGCATCGTGCGAAATTATCTTGTTTTTCCTAAACAACACGTTGTAAGTCGAAAAGCTTTCATGTTGCGTGTATGTCTAAGTGTGTAGCCTCAAAAGAGAAGGCACAGGACAGTTTTCTCTCGAAAGGATATGTAAGAATACCACTTCATAAGGAAATACAGTTTTGCAGAGTAAAGACATATACGTACGCATTGGAAACTCTTTACGAGGAGAAATAACGCATAGTACAAAATTAGCTTGTATCTGCAAAACTACACGTTGTATCTCGAAAAGAATTGTTGTGGCGTGTACGTCTTAACATGTAGCATCTAAAGAGAACCAAAAGGAGAATTTGCTTTCGTCAAAATTTTTCAGAAAATCACGTTTTAAGGAAATCCCGCATCGTGCGAAATTATCTTGTTTTTCCTAAACAACACGTTGTAAGTCGAAAAGCTTTCATGTTGCGTGTATGTCTAAGTGTGTAGCCTCAAAAGAGAAGGCACAGGACAGTTTTCTCTCGAAAGGATATGTAAGAATACCACTTCATAAGGAAATACAGTTTTGCAGAGTAAAGACATATACGTACGCATTGGAAACTCTTTACGAGAAGAAATAACGCATAGTACAAAATTAGCTTGTATCTCCAAAACTACACGTTGTATCTCGAAAAGAATTGTTGTGGCGTGTACGTCTTAACATGTAGCATCTAAAGAGAACCAAAAGGAGAATTTTCTTTCGTCAAAATTTTTCAGAAAATCACGTTTTAAGGAAATCCCGCATCGTGCGAAATTATCTTGTTTTTCCTAAACAACACGTTGTAAGTCGAAAAGCTTTCATGTTGCGTGTATGTCTAAGTGTGTAGCCTCAAAAGAGAAGGCACAGGACAGTTTTCTCTCGAAAGGATATGGAAGAATACCACTTCATAAGGAAATACAGTTTTGCAGAGTAAAGACATATACGTACGCATTGGAAACTCTTTACGAGAAGAAATAACGCATAGTACAAAATTAGCTTGTATCTCCAAAACTACACGTTGTATCTCGAAAAGAATTGTTGTGGCGTGTACGTCTTAACATGTAGCATCTAAAGAGAACCAAAAGGAGAATTTTCTTTCGTCAAAATTTTTCAGAAAATCACGTTTTAAGGAAATCCCGCATCGTGCGAAATTATCTTGTTTTTCCTAAACAACACGTTGTAAGTCGAAAAGCTTTCATGTTGCGTGTATGTCTAAGTGTGTAGCCTCAAAAGAGAAGGCACAGGACAGTTTTCTCTCGAAAGGATATGTAAGAATACCACTTCATAAGGAAATACAGTTTTGCAGAGTAAAGACATAGACGTACGCATTGGAAACTCTTTACGAGAAGAAATAACGCATAGTACAAAATTAGCTTGTATCTCCAAAACTACACGTTGTATCTCGAAAAGAATTGTTGTGGCGTGTACGTCTTAACATGTAGCATCTAAAGAGAACCAAAAGGAGAATTTTCTTTCGTCAAAATTTTTCAGAAAATCACGTTTTAAGGAAATCCCGCATCGTGCGAAATTATCTTGTTTTTCCTAAACAACACGTTGTAAGTCGAAAAGCTTTCATGTTGCGTGTATGTCTAAGTGTGTAGCCTCAAAAGAGAAGGCACAGGACAGTTTTCTCTCGAAAGGATATGTAAGAATACCACTTCATAAGGAAATACAGTTTTGCAGAGTAAAGACATATACGTACGCATTGGAAACTCTTTACGAGAAGAAATAACGCATAGTACAAAATTAGCTTGTATCTCCAAAACTACACGTTGTATCTCGAAAAGAATTGTTGTGGCGTGTACGTCTTAACATGTAGCATCTAAAGAGAACCAAAAGGAGAATTTTCTTTCGTCAAAATTTTTCAGAAAATCACGTTTTAAGGAAATCCCGCATCGTGCGAAATTATCTTGTTTTTCCTAAACAACACGTTGTAAGTCGAAAAGCTTTCATGTTGCGTGTATGTCTAAGTGTGTAGCCTCAAAAGAGAAGGCACAGGACAGTTTTCTCTCGAAAGGATATGTAAGAATACCACTTCATAAGGAAATACAGTTTTGCAGAGTAAAGACATATACGTACGCATTGGAAACTCTTTACGAGAAGAAATAACGCATACTACAAAATTAGCTTGTATCTCCAAAACTACACGTTGTATCTCGAAAAGAATTGTTGTGGCGTGTACGTCTTAACATGTAGCATCTAAAGAGAACCAAAAGGAGAATTTTCTTTCGTCAAAATTTTTCAGAAAATCACGTTTTAAGGAAATCCCGCATCGTGCGAAATTATCTTGTTTTTCCTAAACAACACGTTGTAAGTCGAAAAGCTTTCATGTTGCGTGTATGTCTAAGTGTGTAGCCTCAAAAGAGAAGGCACAGGACAGTTTTCTCTTGAAAGGATATGGAAGAATACCACTTCATAAGGAAATACAGTTTTGCAGAGTAAAGACATATACGTACGCATTGGAAACTCTTTACGAGAAGAAATAACGCATAGTACAAAATTAGCTTGTATCTCCAAAACTACACGTTGTATCTCGAAAAGAATTGTTGTGGCGTGTACGTCTTAACATGTAGCATCTAAAGAGAACCAAAAGGAGAATTTTCTTTCGTCAAAATTTTTCAGAAAATCACGTTTTAAGGAAATCCCGCATCGTGCGAAATTATCTTGTTTTTCCTAAACAACACGTTGTAAGTCGAAAAGCTTTCATGTTGCGTGTATGTCTAAGTGTGTAGCCTCAAAAGAGAAGGCACAGGACAGTTTTCTCTCGAAAGGATATGTAAGAATACCACTTCATAAGGAAATACAGTTTTGCAGAGTAAAGACATATACGTACGCATTGGAAACTCTTTACGAGGAGAAATAACGCATAGTACAAAATTAGCTTGTATCTGCAAAACTACACGTTGTATCTCGAAAAGAATTGTTGTGGCGTGTACGTCTTAACATGTAGCATCTAAAGAGAACCAAAAGGAGAATTTGCTTTCGTCAAAATTTTTCAGAAAATCACGTTTTAAGGAAATCCCGCATCGTGCGAAATTATCTTGTTTTTCCTAAACAACACGTTGTAAGTCGAAAAGCTTTCATGTTGCGTGTATGTCTAAGTGTGTAGCCTCAAAAGAGAAGGCACAGGACAGTTTTCTCTCGAAAGGATATGTAAGAATACCACTTCATAAGGAAATACAGTTTTGCAGAGTAAAGACATATACGTACGCATTGGAAACTCTTTACGAGAAGAAATAACGCATAGTACAAAATTAGCTTGTATCTCCAAAACTACACGTTGTATCTCGAAAAGAATTGTTGTGGCGTGTACGTCTTAACATGTAGCATCTAAAGAGAACCAAAAGGAGAATTTTCTTTCGTCAAAATTTTTCAGAAAATCACGTTTTAAGGAAATCCCGCATCGTGCGAAATTATCTTGTTTTTCCTAAACAACACGTTGTAAGTCGAAAAGCTTTCATGTTGCGTGTATGTCTAAGTGTGTAGCCTCAAAAGAGAAGGCACAGGACAGTTTTCTCTCGAAAGGATATGGAAGAATACCACTTCATAAGGAAATACAGTTTTGCAGAGTAAAGACATATACGTACGCATTGGAAACTCTTTACGAGAAGAAATAACGCATAGTACAAAATTAGCTTGTATCTCCAAAACTACACGTTGTATCTCGAAAAGAATTGTTGTGGCGTGTACGTCTTAACATGTAGCATCTAAAGAGAACCAAAAGGAGAATTTTCTTTCGTCAAAATTTTTCAGAAAATCACGTTTTAAGGAAATCCCGCATCGTGCGAAATTATCTTGTTTTTCCTAAACAACACGTTGTAAGTCGAAAAGCTTTCATGTTGCGTGTATGTCTAAGTGTGTAGCCTCAAAAGAGAAGGCACAGGACAGTTTTCTCTCGAAAGGATATGTAAGAATACCACTTCATAAGGAAATACAGTTTTGCAGAGTAAAGACATATACGTACGCATTGGAAACTCTTTACGAGAAGAAATAACGCATAGTACAAAATTAGCTTGTATCTCCAAAACTACACGTTGTATCTCGAAAAGAATTGTTGTGGCGTGTACGTCTTAACATGTAGCATCTAAAGAGAACCAAAAGGAGAATTTTCTTTCGTCAAAATTTTTCAGAAAATCACGTTTTAAGGAAATCCCGCATCGTGCGAAATTATCTTGTTTTTCCTAAACAACACGTTGTAAGTCGAAAAGCTTTCATGTTGCGTGTATGTCTAAGTGTGTAGCCTAAAAGAGAAGGCACAGGACAGTTTTCTCTCGAAAGGATATGTAAGAATACCACTTCATAAGGAAATACAGTTTTGCAGAGTAAAGACATAGACGTACGCATTGGAAACTCTTTACGAGAAGAAATAACGCATAGTACAAAATTAGCTTGTATCTCCAAAACTACACGTTGTATCTCGAAAAGAATTGTTGTGGCGTGTACGTCTTAACATGTAGCATCTAAAGAGAACCAAAAGGAGAATTTTCTTTCGTCAAAATTTTTCCGAAAATCACGTTTTAAGGAAATCCCGCATCGTGCGAAATTATCTTGTTTTTCCTAAACAACACGTTGTAAGTCGAAAAGCTTTCATGTTGCGTGTATGTCTAAGTGTGTAGCCTCAAAAGAGAAGGCACAGGACAGTTTTCTCTCGAAAGGATATGTAAGAATACCACTTCATAAGGAAATACAGTTTTGCAGATTAAAGACATATACGTACGCATTGGAAACTCTTTACGAGAAGAAATAACGCATAGTACAAAATTAGCTTGTATCTCCAAAACTACACGTTGTATCTCGAAAAGAATTGTTGTGGCGTGTACGTCTTAACATGTAGCATCTAAAGAGAACCAAAAGGAGAATTTTCTTTCGTCAAAATTTTTCAGAAAATCACGTTTTAAGGAAATCCCGCATCGTGCGAAATTATCTTGTTTTTCCTAAACAACACGTTGTAAGTCGAAAAGCTTTCATGTTGCGTGTATGTCTAAGTGTGTAGCCTCAAAAGAGAAGGCACAGGACAGTTTTCTCTCGAAAGGATATGTAAGAATACCACTTCATAAGGAAATACAGTTTTGCAGAGTAAAGACATATACGTACGCATTGGAAACTCTTTACGAGAAGAAATAACGCATAGTACAAAATTAGCTTGTATCTCCAAAACTACACGTTGTATCTCGAAAAGAATTGTTGTGGCGTGTACGTCTTAACATGTAGCATCTAAAGAGAACCAAAAGGAGAATTTTCTTTCGTCAAAATTTTTCAGAAAATCACGTTTTAAGGAAATCCCGCATCGTGCGAAATTATCTTGTTTTTCCTAAACAACACGTTGTAAGTCGAAAAGCTTTCATGTTGCGTGTATGTCTAAGTGTGTAGCCTCAAAAGAGAAGGCACAGGACAGTTTTCTCTCGAAAGGATATGTAAGAATACCACTTCATAAGGAAATACAGTTTTGCAGAGTAAAGACATATACGTACGCATTGGAAACTCTTTACGAGAAGAAATAACGCATAGTACAAAATTAGATTGTATCTCCAAAACTACACGTTGTATCTCGAAAAGAATTGTTGTGGCGTGTACGTCTTAACATGTAGCATCTAAAGAGAACCAAAAGGAGAATTTTCTTTCGTCAAAATTTTTCAGAAAATCACGTTTTAAGGAAATCCCGCATCGTGCGAAATTATCTTGTTTTTCCTAAACAACACGTTGTAAGTCGAAAAGCTTTCATGTTGCGTGTATGTCTAAGTGTGTAGCCTCGAAAGAGAAGGCACAGGACAGTTTTCTCTCGAAAGGATATGTAAGAATACCACTTCATAAAGAAATACAGTTTTGCAGAGTAAAGACATATACGTACGCATTGGAAATTCTTTACGAGAAGAAATAACGCATAGTACAAAATTAGCTTGTATCTCCAAAACTACACGTTGTATCTCGAAAAGAATTGTTGTGGCGTGTACGTCTTAACATGTAGCATCTAAAGAGAACCAAAAGGAGAATTTTCTTTCGTCAAAATTTTTCAGAAAATCACGTTTTAAGGAAATCCCGCATCGTGCGAAATTATCTTGTTTTTCCTAAACAACACGTTGTAAGTCGAAAAGCTTTCATGTTGCGTGTATGTCTAAGTGTGTAGCCTCAAAAGAGAAGGCACAGGACAGTTTTCTCTCGAAAGGATATGGAAGAATACCACTTCATAAGGAAATACAGTTTTGCAGAGTAAAGACATATACGTACGCATTGGAAACTCTTTACGAGAAGAAATAACGCATAGTACAAAATTAGCTTGTATCTCCAAAACTACACGTTGTATCTCGAAAAGAATTGTTGTGGCGTGTACATCTTAACATGTAGCATCTAAAGAGAACCAAAAGGAGAATTTTCTTTCGTCAAAATTTTTCAGAAAATCACGTTTTAAGGAA
This sequence comes from Apodemus sylvaticus, assembly GCF_947179515.1. Taxonomy (NCBI): domain Eukaryota; kingdom Metazoa; phylum Chordata; class Mammalia; order Rodentia; family Muridae; genus Apodemus; species Apodemus sylvaticus. The sequence continues at coordinate 14,559 of NW_026263067.1, read as the reverse complement.
ATCCCGCATCGTGCGAAATTATCTTGTTTTTCCTAAACAACACGTTGTAAGTCGAAAAGCTTTCATGTTGCGTGTATGTCTAAGTGTGTAGCCTCAAAAGAGAAGGCACAGGACAGTTTTCTCTCGAAAGGATATGGAAGAATACCACTTCATAAGGAAATACAGTTTTGCAGAGTAAAGACATATACGTACGCATTGGAAACTCTTTACGAGAAGAAATAACGCATAGTACAAAATTAGCTTGTATCTCCAAAACTACACGTTGTATCTCGAAAAGAATTGTTGTGGCGTGTACGTCTTAACATGTAGCATCTAAAGAGAACCAAAAGGAGAATTTTCTTTCGTCAAAATTTTTCAGAAAATCACGTTTTAAGGAAATCCCGCATCGTGCGAAATTATCTTGTTTTTCCTAAACAACACGTTGTAAGTCGAAAAGCTTTCATGTTGCGTGTATGTCTAAGTGTGTAGCCTCAAAAGAGAAGGCACAGGACAGTTTTCTCTCGAAAGGATATGTAAGAATACCACTTCATAAGGAAATACAGTTTTGCAGAGTAAAGACATATACGTACGCATTGGAAACTCTTTACGAGAAGAAATAACGCATAGTACAAAATTAGCTTGTATCTCCAAAACTACACGTTGTATCTCGAAAAGAATTGTTGTGGCGTGTACGTCTTAACATGTAGCATCTAAAGAGAACCAAAAGGAGAATTTTCTTTCGTCAAAATTTTTCAGAAAATCACGTTTTAAGGAAATCCCGCATCGTGCGAAATTATCTTGTTTTTCCTAAACAACACGTTGTAAGTCGAAAAACTTTCATGTTGCGTGTATGTCTAAGTGTGTAGCCTCAAAAGAGAAGGCACAGGACAGTTTTCTCTCGAAAGGATATGTAAGAATACCACTTCATAAGGAAATACAGTTTTGCAGAGTAAAGACATATACGTACGCATTGGAAACTCTTTACGAGAAGAAATAACGCATAGTACAAAATTAGCTTGTATCTCCAAAACTACACGTTGTATCTCGAAAAGAATTGTTGTGGCGTGTACGTCTTAACATGTAGCATCTAAAGAGAACCAAAAGGAGAATTTTCTTTCGTCAAAATTTTTCAGAAAATCACGTTTTAAGGAAATCCCGCATCGTGCGAAATTATCTTGTTTTTCCTAAACAACACGTTGTAAGTCGAAAAGCTTTCATGTTGCGTGTATGTCTAAGTGTGTAGCCTCAAAAGAGAAGGCACAGGACAGTTTTCTCTCGAAAGGATATGTAAGAATACCACTTCATAAGGAAATACAGTTTTGCAGAGTAAAGACATATACGTACGCATTGGAAACTCTTTACGAGAAGAAATAACGCATAGTACAAAATTAGCTTGTATCTCCAAAACTACACGTTGTATCTCGAAAAGAATTGTTGTGGCGTGTACGTCTTAACATGTAGCATCTAAAGAGAACCAAAAGGAGAATTTTCTTTCGTCAAAATTTTTCAGAAAATCACGTTTTAAGGAAATCCCGCATCGTGCGAAATTATCTTGTTTTTCCTAAACAACACGTTGTAAGTCGAAAAGCTTTCATGTTGCGTGTATGTCTAAGTGTGTAGCCTCAAAAGAGAAGGCACAGGACAGTTTTCTCTCGAAAGGATATGTAAGAATACCACTTCATAAGGAAATACAGTTTTGCAGAGTAAAGACATAGACGTACGCATTGGAAACTCTTTACGAGAAGAAATAACGCATAGTACAAAATTAGCTTGTATCTCCAAAACTACACGTTGTATCTCGAAAAGAATTGTTGTGGCGTGTACGTCTTAACATGTAGCATCTAAAGAGAACCAAAAGGAGAATTTTCTTTCGTCAAAATTTTTCAGAAAATCACGTTTTAAGGAAATCCCGCATCGTGCGAAATTATCTTGTTTTTCCTAAACAACACGTTGTAAGTCGAAAAGCTTTCATGTTGCGTGTATGTCTAAGTGTGTAGCCTCAAAAGAGAAGGCACAGGACAGTTTTCTCTCGAAAGGATATGTAAGAATACCACTTCATAAGGAAATACAGTTTTGCAGAGTAAAGACATATACGTACGCATTGGAAACTCTTTACGAGAAGAAATAACGCATAGTACAAAATTAGCTTGTATCTCCAAAACTACACGTTGTATCTCGAAAAGAATTGTTGTGGCGTGTACGTCTTAACATGTAGCATCTAAAGAGAACCAAAAGGAGAATTTTCTTTCGTCAAAATTTTTCAGAAAATCACGTTTTAAGGAAATCCCGCATCGTGCGAAATTATCTTGTTTTTCCTAAACAACACGTTGTAAGTCGAAAAGCTTTCATGTTGCGTGTATGTCTAAGTGTGTAGCCTCAAAAGAGAAGGCACAGGACAGTTTTCTCTCGAAAGGATATGGAAGAATACCACTTCATAAGGAAATACAGTTTTGCAGAGTAAAGACATATACGTACGCATTGGAAACTCTTTACGAGAAGAAATAACGCATAGTACAAAATTAGCTTGTATCTCCAAAACTACACGTTGTATCTCGAAAAGAATTGTTGTGGCGTGTACGTCTTAACATGTAGCATCTAAAGAGAACCAAAAGGAGAATTTTCTTTCGTCAAAATTTTTCAGAAAATCACGTTTTAAGGAAATCCCGCATCGTGCGAAATTATCTTGTTTTTCCTAAACAACACGTTGTAAGTCGAAAAGCTTTCATGTTGCGTGTATGTCTAAGTGTGTAGCCTCAAAAGAGAAGGCACAGGACAGTTTTCTCTCGAAAGGATATGTAAGAATACCACTTCATAAGGAAATACAGTTTTGCAGAGTAAAGACATATACGTACGCATTGGAAACTCTTTACGAGAAGAAATAACGCATAGTACAAAATTAGCTTGTATCTCCAAAACTACACGTTGTATCTCGAAAAGAATTGTTGTGGCGTGTACGTCTTAACATGTAGCATCTAAAGAGAACCAAAAGGAGAATTTTCTTTCGTCAAAATTTTTCAGAAAATCACGTTTTAAGGAAATCCCGCATCGTGCGAAATTATCTTGTTTTTCCTAAACAACACGTTGTAAGTCGAAAAGCTTTCATGTTGCGTGTATGTCTAAGTGTGTAGCCTCAAAAGAGAAGGCACAGGACAGTTTTCTCTCGAAAGGATATGTAAGAATACCACTTCATAAGGAAATACAGTTTTGCAGAGTAAAGACATATACGTACGCATTGGAAACTCTTTACGAGAAGAAATAACGCATAGTACAAAATTAGCTTGTATCTCCAAAACTACACGTTGTATCTCGAAAAGAATTGTTGTGGCGTGTAAGTCTTAACATGTAGCATCTAAAGAGAACCAAAAGGAGAATTTTCTTTCGTCAAAATTTTTCAGAAAATCACGTTTTAAGGAAATCCCGCATCGTGCGAAATTATCTTGTTTTTCCTAAACAACACGTTGTAAGTCGAAAAGCTTTCATGTTGCGTGTATGTCTAAGTGTGTAGCCTCGAAAGAGAAGGCACAGGACAGTTTTCTCTCGAAAGGATATGTAAGAATACCACTTCATAAGGAAATACAGTTTTGCAGAGTAAAGACATATACGTACGCATTGGAAACTCTTTACGAGAAGAAATAACGCATAGTACAAAATTAGCTTGTATCTCCAAAACTACACGTTGTATCTCGAAAAGAATTGTTGTGGCGTGTACATCTTAACATGTAGCATCTAAAGAGAACCAAAAGGAGAATTTTCTTTCGTCAAAATTTTTCAGAAAATCACGTTTTAAGGAAATCCCGCATCGTGCGAAATTATCTTGTTTTTCCTAAACAACACGTTGTAAGTCGAAAAGCTTTCATGTTGCGTGTATGTCTAAGTGTGTAGCCTCAAAAGAGAAGGCACAGGACAGTTTTCTCTCGAAAGGATATGTAAGAATACCACTTCATAAGGAAATACAGTTTTGCAGAGTAAAGACATATACGTACGCATTGGAAACTCTTTACGAGAAGAAATAACGCATAGTACAAAATTAGCTTGTATCTCCAAAACTACACGTTGTATCTCGAAAAGAATTGTTGTGGCGTGTACGTCTTAACATGTAGCATCTAAAGAGAACCAAAGGGAGAATTTTCTTTCGTCAAAATTTTTCAGAAAATCACGTTTTAAGGAAATCCCGCATCGTGCGAAATTATCTTGTTTTTCCTAAACAACACGTTGTAAGTCGAAAAGCTTTCATGTTGCGTGTATGTCTAAGTGTGTAGCCTCAAAAGAGAAGGCACAGGACAGTTTTCTCTCGAAAGGATATGTAAGAATACCACTTCATAAGGAAATACAGTTTTGCAGAGTAAAGACATATACGTACGCATTGGAAACTCTTTACGAGAAGAAATAACGCATAGTACAAAATTAGCTTGTATCTCCAAAACTACACGTTGTATCTCGAAAAGAATTGTTGTGGCGTGTACGTCTTAACATGTAGCATCTAAAGAGAACCAAAAGGAGAATTTTCTTTCGTCAAAATTTTTCAGAAAATCACGTTTTAAGGAAATCCCGCATCGTGCGAAATTATCTTGTTTTTCCTAAACAACACGTTGTAAGTCGAAAAGTTTTCATGTTGCGTGTATGTCTAAGTGTGTAGCCTCAAAAGAGAAGGCACAGGACAGTTTTCTCTCGAAAGGATATGGAAGAATACCACTTCATAAGGAAATACAGTTTTGCAGAGTAAAGACATATACGTACGCATTGGAAACTCTTTACGAGAAGAAATAACGCATAGTACAAAATTAGCTTGTATCTCCAAAACTACACGTTGTATCTCGAAAAGAATTGTTGTGGCGTGTACGTCTTAACATGTAGCATCTAAAGAGAACCAAAAGGAGAATTTTCTTTCGTCAAAATTTTTCAGAAAATCACGTTTTAAGGAAATCCCGCATCGTGCGAAATTATCTTGTTTTTCCTAAACAACACGTTGTAAGTCGAAAAGCTTTCATGTTGCGTGTATGTCTAAGTGTGTAGCCTCAAAAGAGAAGGCACAGGACAGTTTTCTCTCGAAAGGATATGTAAGAATACCACTTCATAAGGAAATACAGTTTTGCAGAGTAAAGACATATACGTACGCATTGGAAACTCTTTACGAGAAGAAATAACGCATAGTACAAAATTAGCTTGTATCTCCAAAACTACACGTTGTATCTCGAAAAGAATTGTTGTGGCGTGTACGTCTTAACATGTAGCATCTAAAGAGAACCAAAAGGAGAATTTTCTTTCGTCAAAATTTTTCAGAAAATCACGTTTTAAGGAAATCCCGCATCGTGCGAAATTATCTTGTTTTTCCTAAACAACACGTTGTAAGTCGAAAAGCTTTCATGTTGCGTGTATGTCTAAGTGTGTAGCCTCAAAAGAGAAGGCACAGGACAGTTTTCTCTCGAAAGGATATGGAAGAATACCACTTCATAAGGAAATACAGTTTTGCAGAGTAAAGACATATACGTACGCATTGGAAACTCTTTACGAGAAGAAATAACGCATAGTACAAAATTAGCTTGTATCTCCAAAACTACACGTTGTATCTCGAAAAGAATTGTTGTGGCGTGTACGTCTTAACATGTAGCATCTAAAGAGAACCAAAAGGAGAATTTTCTTTCGTCAAAATTTTTCAGAAAATCACGTTTTAAGGAAATCCCGCATCGTGCGAAATTATCTTGTTTTTCCTAAACAACACGTTGTAAGTCGAAAAGCTTTCATGTTGCGTGTATGTCTAAGTGTGTAGCCTCAAAAGAGAAGGCACAGGACAGTTTTCTCTCGAAAGGATATGTAAGAATACCACTTCATAAGGAAATACAGTTTTGCAGAGTAAAGACATATACGTACGCATTGGAAACTCTTTACGAGAAGAAATAACGCATAGTACAAAATTAGCTTGTATCTCCAAAACTACACGTTGTATCTCGAAAAGAATTGTTGTGGCGTGTACGTCTTAACATGTAGCATCTAAAGAGAACCAAAAGGAGAATTTTCTTTCGTCAAAATTTTTCAGAAAATCACGTTTTAAGGAAATCCCGCATCGTGCGAAATTATCTTGTTTTTCCTAAACAACACGTTGTAAGTCGAAAAGCTTTCATGTTGCGTGTATGTCTAAGTGTGTAGCCTCAAAAGAGAAGGCACAGGACAGTTTTCTCTCGAAAGGATATGGAAGAATACCACTTCATAAGGAAATACAGTTTTGCAGAGTAAAGACATATACGTACGCATTGGAAACTCTTTACGAGAAGAAATAACGCATAGTACAAAATTAGCTTGTATCTCCAAAACTACACGTTGTATCTCGAAAAGAATTGTTGTGGCGTGTACGTCTTAACATGTAGCATCTAAAGAGAACCAAAAGGAGAATTTTCTTTCGTCAAAATTTTTCAGAAAATCACGTTTTAAGGAAATCCCGCATCGTGCGAAATTATCTTGTTTTTCCTAAACAACACGTTGTAAGTCGAAAAGCTTTCATGTTGCGTGTATGTCTAAGTGTGTAGCCTCAAAAGAGAAGGCACAGGACAGTTTTCTCTCGAAAGGATATGTAAGAATACCACTTCATAAGGAAATACAGTTTTGCAGAGTAAAGACATATACGTACGCATTGGAAACTCTTTACGAGAAGAAATAACGCATAGTACAAAATTAGCTTGTATCTCCAAAACTACACGTTGTATCTCGAAAAGAATTGTTGTGGCGTGTACGTCTTAACATGTAGCATCTAAAGAGAACCAAAAGGAGAATTTTCTTTCGTCAAAATTTTTCAGAAAATCACGTTTTAAGGAAATCCCGCATCGTGCGAAATTATCTTGTTTTTCCTAAACAACACGTTGTAAGTCGAAAAGCTTTCATGTTGCGTGTATGTCTAAGTGTGTAGCCTCAAAAGAGAAGGCACAGGACAGTTTTCTCTCGAAAGGATATGTAAGAATACCACTTCATAAGGAAATACAGTTTTGCAGAGTAAAGACATATACGTACGCATTGGAAACTCTTTACGAGAAGAAATAACGCATAGTACAAAATTAGTTTGTATCTCCAAAACTACACGTTGTATCTCGAAAAGAATTGTTGTGGCGTGTAAGTCTTAACATGTAGCATCTAAAGAGAACCAAAAGGAGAATTTTCTTTCGTCAAAATTTTTCAGAAAATCACGTTTTAAGGAAATCCCGCATCGTGCGAAATTATCTTGTTTTTCCTAAACAACACGTTGTAAGTCGAAAAGCTTTCATGTTGCGTGTATGTCTAAGTGTGTAGCCTCGAAAGAGAAGGCACAGGACAGTTTTCTCTCGAAAGGATATGTAAGAATACCACTTCATAAGGAAATACAGTTTTGCAGAGTAAAGACATATACGTACGCATTGGAAACTCTTTACGAGAAGAAATAACGCATAGTACAAAATTAGCTTGTATCTCCAAAACTACACGTTGTATCTCGAAAAGAATTGTTGTGGCGTGTACGTCTTAACATGTAGCATCTAAAGAGAACCAAAAGGAGAATTTTCTTTCGTCAAAATTTTTCAGAAAATCACGTTTTAAGGAAATCCCGCATCGTGCGAAATTATCTTGTTTTTCCTAAACAACACGTTGTAAGTCGAAAAGCTTTCATGTTGCGTGTATGTCTAAGTGTGTAGCCTCAAAAGAGAAGGCACAGGACAGTTTTCTCTCGAAAGGATATGGAAGAATACCACTTCATAAGGAAATACAGTTTTGCAGAGTAAAGACATATACGTACGCATTGGAAACTCTTTACGAGAAGAAATAACGCATAGTACAAAATTAGCTTGTATCTCCAAAACTACACGTTGTATCTCGAAAAGAATTGTTGTGGCGTGTACGTCTTAACATGTAGCATCTAAAGAGAACCAAAAGGAGAATTTTCTTTCGTCAAAATTTTTCAGAAAATCACGTTTTAAGGAAATCCCGCATCGTGCGAAATTATCTTGTTTTTCCTAAACAACACGTTGTAAGTCGAAAAGCTTTCATGTTGCGTGTATGTCTAAGTGTGTAGCCTCAAAAGAGAAGGCACAGGACAGTTTTCTCTCGAAAGGATATGTAAGAATACCACTTCATAAGGAAATACAGTTTTGCAGAGTAAAGACATATACGTACGCATTGGAAACTCTTTACGAGAAGAAATAACGCATAGTACAAAATTAGCTTGTATCTCCAAAACTACACGTTGTATCTCGAAAAGAATTGTTGTGGCGTGTAAGTCTTAACATGTAGCATCTAAAGAGAACCAAAAGGAGAATTTTCTTTCGTCAAAATTTTTCAGAAAATCACGTTTTAAGGAAATCCCGCATCGTGCGAAATTATCTTGTTTTTCCTAAACAACACGTTGTAAGTCGAAAAGCTTTCATGTTGCGTGTATGTCTAAGTGTGTAGCCTCGAAAGAGAAGGCACAGGACAGTTTTCTCTCGAAAGGATATGTAAGAATACCACTTCATAAGGAAATACAGTTTTGCAGAGTAAAGACATATACGTACGCATTGGAAACTCTTTACGAGAAGAAATAACGCATAGTACAAAATTAGCTTGTATCTCCAAAACTACACGTTGTATCTTGAAAAGAATTGTTGTGGCGTGTACGTCTTAACATGTAGCATCTAAAGAGAACCAAAAGGAGAATTTTCTTTCGTCAAAATTTTTCAGAAAATCACGTTTTAAGGAAATCCCGCATCGTGCGAAATTATCTTGTTTTTCCTAAACAACACGTTGTAAGTCGAAAAGCTTTCATGTTGCGTGTATGTCTAAGTGTGTAGCCTCAAAAGAGAAGGCACAGGACAGTTTTCTCTCGAAAGGATATGGAAGAATACCACTTCATAAGGAAATACAGTTTTGCAGAGTAAAGACATATACGTACGCATTGGAAACTCTTTACGAGAAGAAATAACGCATAGTACAAAATTAGCTTGTATCTCCAAAACTACACGTTGTATCTCGAAAAGAATTGTTGTGGCGTGTACGTCTTAACATGTAGCATCTAAAGAGAACCAAAAGGAGAATTTTCTTTCGTCAAAATTTTTCAGAAAATCACGTTTTAAGGAAATCCCGCATCGTGCGAAATTATCTTGTTTTTCCTAAACAACACGTTGTAAGTCGAAAAGCTTTCATGTTGCGTGTATGTCTAAGTGTGTAGCCTCAAAAGAGAAGGCACAGGACAGTTTTCTCTCGAAAGGATATGTAAGAATACCACTTCATAAGGAAATACAGTTTTGCAGAGTAAAGACATATACGTACGCATTGGAAACTCTTTACGAGAAGAAATAACGCATAGTACAAAATTAGCTTGTATCTCCAAAACTACACGTTGTATCTCGAAAAGAATTGTTGTGGCGTGTACGTCTTAACATGTAGCATCTAAAGAGAACCAAAAGGAGAATTTTCTTTCGTCAAAATTTTTCAGAAAATCACGTTTTAAGGAAATCCCGCATCGTGCGAAATTATCTTGTTTTTCCTAAACAACACGTTGTAAGTCGAAAAGTTTTCATGTTGCGTGTATGTCTAAGTGTGTAGCCTCAAAAGAGAAGGCACAGGACAGTTTTCTCTCGAAAGATATGGAAGAATACCACTTCATAAGGAAATACAGTTTTGCAGAGTAAAGACATATACGTACGCATTGGAAACTCTTTACGAGAAGAAATAACGCATAGTACAAAATTAGCTTGTATCTCCAAAACTACACGTTGTATCTCGAAAAGAATTGTTGTGGCGTGTACGTCTTAACATGTAGCATCTAAAGAGAACCAAAAGGAGAATTTTCTTTCGTCAAAATTTTTCAGAAAATCACGTTTTAAGGAAATCCCGCATCGTGCGAAATTATCTTGTTTTTCCTAAACAACACGTTGTAAGTCGAAAAGCTTTCATGTTGCGTGTATGTCTAAGTGTGTAGCCTCAAAAGAGAAGGCACAGGACAGTTTTCTCTCGAAAGGATATGTAAGAATACCACTTCATAAGGAAATACAGTTTTGCAGAGTAAAGACATATACGTACGCATTGGAAACTCTTTACGAGAAGAAATAACGCATAGTACAAAATTAGCTTGTATCTCCAAAACTACACGTTGTATCTCGAAAAGAATTGTTGTGGCGTGTACGTCTTAACATGTAGCATCTAAAGAGAACCAAAAGGAGAATTTTCTTTCGTCAAACTTTTTCAGAAAATCACGTTTTAAGGAAATCCCGCATCGTGCGAAATTATCTTGTTTTTTCCTAAACAACACGTTGTAAGTCGAAAAGCTTTCATGTTGCGTGTATGTCTAAGTGTGTAGCCTCAAAAGAGAAGGCACAGGACAGTTTTCTCTCGAAAGGATATGTAAGAATACCACTTCATAAGGAAATACAGTTTTTGCAGAGTAAAGACATATACGTACGCATTGGAAACTCTTTACGAGAAGAAATAACGCATAGTACAAAATTAGCTTGTATCTCCAAAACTACACGTTGTATCTCGAAAAGAATTGTTGTGGCGTGTACGTCTTAACATGTAGCATCTAAAGAGAACCAAAAGGAGAATTTTCTTTCGTCAAAATTTTTCAGAAAATCACGTTTTAAGGAAATCCCGCATCGTGCGAAATTATCTTGTTTTTCCTAAACAACACGTTGTAAGTCGAAAAGTTTTCATGTTGCGTGTATGTCTAAGTGTGTAGCCTCAAAAGAGAAGACACAGGACAGTTTTCTCTCGAAAGGATATGGAAGAATACCACTTCATAAGGAAATACAGTTTTGCAGAGTAAAGACATATACGTACGCATTGGAAACTCTTTACGAGAAGAAATAACGCATAGTACAAAATTAGCTTGTATCTCCAAAACTACACGTTGTATCTCGAAAAGAATTGTTGTGGCGTGTACGTCTTAACATGTAGCATCTAAAGAGAACCAAAAGGAGAATTTTCTTTCGTCAAAATTTTTCAGAAAATCACGTTTTAAGGAAATCCCGCATCGTGCGAAATTATCTTGTTTTTTCCTAAACAACAGGTTGTAAGTCGAAAAGCTTTCATGTTGCGTGTATGTCTAAGTGTGTAGCCTCAAAAGAGAAGGCACAGGACAGTTTTCTCTCGAAAGGATATGGAAGAATACCACTTCATAAGGAAATACAGTTTTGCAGAGTAAAGACATATACGTACGCATTGGAAACTCTTTACGAGAAGAAATAACGCATAGTACAAAATTAGCTTGTATCTCCAAAACTACACGTTGTATCTCGAAAAAGAATTGTTGTGGCGTGTACGTCTTAACATGTAGCATCTAAAGAGAACCAAAAGGAGAATTTTCTTTCGTCAAAATTTTTCAGAAAATCACGTTTTAAGGAAATCCCGCATCGTGCGAAATTATCTTGTTTTTCCTAAACAACACGTTGTAAGTCGAAAAGCTTTCATGTTGCGTGTATGTCTAAGTGTGTAGCCTCAAAAGAGAAGGCACAGGACAGTTTTCTCTCGAAAGGATATGTAAGAATACCACTTCATAAGGAAATACAGTTTTGCAGAGTAAAGACATATACGTACGCATTGGAAACTCTTTACGAGAAGAAATAACGCATAGTACAAAATTAGCTTGTATCTCCAAAACTACACGTTGTATCTCGAAAAGAATTGTTGTGGCGTGTACGTCTTAACATGTAGCATCTAAAGAGAACCAAAAGGAGAATTTTCTTTCGTCAAAATTTTTCAGAAAATCACGTTTTAAGGAAATCCCGCATCGTGCGAAATTATCTTGTTTTTCCTAAACAACACGTTGTAAGTCGAAAAGCTTTCATGTTGCGTGTATGTCTAAGTGTGTAGCCTCAAAAGAGAAGGCACAGGACAGTTTTCTCTCGAAAGGATATGTAAGAATACCACTTCATAAGGAAATACAGTTTTGCAGAGTAAAGACATATACGTACGCATTGGAAACTCTTTACGAGAAGAAATAACGCATAGTACAAAATTAGCTTGTATCTCCAAAACTACACGTTGTATCTCGAAAAGAATTGTTGTGGCGTGTAAGTCTTAACATGTAGCATCTAAAGAGAACCAAAAGGAGAATTTTCTTTCGTCAAAATTTTTCAGAAAATCACGTTTTAAGGAAATCCCGCATCGTGCGAAATTATCTTGTTTTTCCTAAACAACACGTTGTAAGTCGAAAAGCTTTCATGTTGCGTGTATGTCTAAGTGTGTAGCCTCGAAAGAGAAGGCACAGGACAGTTTTCTCTCGAAAGGATATGTAAGAATACCACTTCATAAGGAAATACAGTTTTGCAGAGTAAAGACATATACGTACGCATTGGAAACTCTTTACGAGAAGAAATAACGCATAGTACAAAATTAGCTTGTATCTCCAAAACTACACGTTGTATCTCGAAAAGAATTGTTGTGGCGTGTACATCTTAACATGTAGCATCTAAAGAGAACCAAAAGGAGAATTTTCTTTCGTCAAAATTTTTCAGAAAATCACGTTTTTAAGGAAATCCCGCATCGTGCGAAATTATCTTGTTTTTCCTAAACAACACGTTGTAAGTCGAAAAGCTTTCATGTTGCGTGTATGTCTAAGTGTGTAGCCTCGAAAGAGAAGGCACAGGACAGTTTTCTCTCGAAAGGATATGTAAGAATACCACTTCATAAGGAAATACAGTTTTTGCAGAGTAAAGACATATACGTACGCATTGGAAACTCTTTACGAGAAGAAATAACGCATAGTACAAAATTAGCTTGTATCTCCAAAACTACACGTTGTATCTCGAAAAGAATTGTTGTGGCGTGTACGTCTTAACATGTAGCATCTAAAGAGAACCAAAAGGAGAATTTTCTTTCGTCAAAATTTTTCAGAAAATCACGTTTTAAGGAAATCCCGCATCGTGCGAAATTATCTTGTTTTTCCTAAACAACACGTTGTAAGTCGAAAAGCTTTCATGTTGCGTGTATGTCTAAGTGTGTAGCCTCAAAAGAGAAGGCACAGGACAGTTTTCTCTCGAAAGGATATGTAAGAATACCACTTCATAAGGAAATACAGTTTTGCAGAGTAAAGACATATACGTACGCATTGGAAACTCTTTACGAGAAGAAATAACGCATAGTACAAAATTAGCTTGTATCTCCAAAACTACACGTTGTATCTCGAAAAGAATTGTTGTGGCGTGTACGTCTTAACATGTAGCATCTAAAGAGAACCAAAAGGAGAATTTTCTTTCGTCAAAATTTTCAGAAAATCACGTTTTAAGGAAATCCCGCATCGTGCGAAATTATCTTGTTTTTCCTAAACAACACGTTGTAAGTCGAAAGCTTTCATGTTGCGTGTATGTCTAAGTGTGTAGCCTCAAAAGAGAAGGCACAGGACAGTTTTCTCTCGAAAGGATATGGAAGAATACCACTTCATAAGGAAATACAGTTTTGCAGAGTAAAGACATATACGTACGCATGGAAACTCTTTACGAGAAGAAATAACGCATAGTACAAAATTAGCTTGTATCTCCAAAACTACACGTTGTATCTCGAAAAGAATTGTTGTGGCGTGTACGTCTTAACATGTAGCATCTAAAGAGAACCAAAAGGAGAATTTTCTTTCGTCAAAATTTTTCAGAAAATCACGTTTTAAGGAAATCCCGCATCGTGCGGAAATTATCTTGTTTTTTCCCTAAACAACACGTTGTAAGTCGAAAAGCTTTCATGTTGCGTGTATGTCTAAGTGTGTAGCCTCAAAAGAGAAGGCACAGGGACAGGTTTTCTCTCGAAAGGATATGGAAGAATACCACTTCATAAGGAAATACAGTTTTGCAGAGTAAAGACATATACGTACGCATTGGAAACTCTTTACGAGAAGAAATAACGCATAGTACAAAATTAGCTTGTATCTCCAAAACTACACGTTGTATCTCGAAAAGAATTGTTGTGGCGTGTACGTCTTAACATGTAGCATCTAAAGAGAACCAAAAGGAGAATTTTCTTTCGTCAAAATTTTTCAGAAAATCACGTTTTAAGGAAATCCCGCATCGTGCGAAATTATCTTGTTTTTCCTAAACAACACGTTGTAAGTCGAAAAGTTTTCATGTTGCGTGTATGTCTAAGTGTGTAGCCTCAAAAGAGAAGGCACAGGACAGTTTTCTCTCGAAAGGATATGGAAGAATACCACTTCATAAGGAAATACAGTTTTGCAGAGTAAAGACATATACGTACGCATTGGAAAACTCTTTACGAGAAGAAATAACGCATAGTACAAAATTAGCTTGTATCTCCAAAACTACACGTTGTATCTCGAAAAGAATTGTTGTGGCGTGTATGTCTTAACATGTAGCATCTAAAGAGAACCAAAGGAGAATTTTCTTTCGTCAAAATTTTTCAGAAAATCACGTTTTAAGGAAATCCCGCATCGTGCGAAATTATCTTGTTTTTCCTAAACAACACGTTGTAAGTCGAAAAGCTTTCATGTTGCGTGTATGTCTAAGTGTGTAGCCTCAAAAGAGAAGGCACAGGACAGTTTTCTCTCGAAGGATATGTAAGAATACCACTTCATAAGGAAATACAGTTTTGCAGAGTAAAGACATATACGTACGCATTGGAAACTCTTTACGAGAAGAAATAACGCAT